>NW_023276806.1:227904293-228204293 GCF_003668045.3 Cricetulus griseus
CTTCTTACACCTGTAATTTCACACACTTCAATCTAAAACAATCTAAAACAAATATCTCCAGAGATCATAGTGTTTAAGAGGTTCAACAAAACTGCAAAAAAAAAAAAAATCAGGGAAAATGTTTTCAGACTTCAGAGTGATACTGAAGGGATGAGGAGCCTTCCCCACACATGACTAAGCTCATTACAATGTGAGACAGAACCCCAGCTTCCCCCATTCACCTCAGATGGGTGTTCATGGCAGGCTCCTGCCAGGGCAGGATGTAGCCCCCACGGACATGAAGGTTAATGTGCTCAAGAGGTGCTGGCAAGGTCTTCCATTGTCCCCTTGCATTAATATCTGCACCCTGTGTGGAAAAAGAGAGACGATGATGGTAGAGGTGCACAGAGCCCCAGGGGTGTGCTTAGCAGACATCCCAGACACCTCCGGGACTTGTCTCCCGGTTCCCACCACTCAACACACACCACTTCTACACACTGCCTTCACCTGCTCCACAGAAAACATCCAAAAGGCTTATTTTCGTGTCTTTATCTTTGAAATCTTTCTTGCTTGACACCTTTGTCTTGCTTTATCATATGGCGTCTTTAACTTCCTCATGCGGTAATTCTTATCTTGCCACATGTGAAGTTGAATCTGGCTTCATATGTGAGAGTTTTATTCTGACTTGAGTCATAAATCCCCAGTCTTTCCATACTCTTTCAACTATGACAGGGCTTCTTAGTGTTGGTACCATTGATGGTTTGGGTCAAATAATCATTTGTTGTGAGGATATACTGTGCTTTTGCTCTACTTGGGCTGGTTCAGCCCTTTTGGGCAACCTGATGATCCTCTGCTCCAAGAAGGTCACACTGGTATCAGGTTTTATGGGGGACATTCAATTAGTATATATAGCACATGACATCCCAGAATTGATGGACTCCAGCAATCCCCCTGCCACAGCCTACCTAGAAGCTAGGACTGCAGGCTTGGGCCATGGGACTCAGCAGTCTGGTCCTGTCCTTTTCTGATGTTACGCAGCACTGTTTCTGCCCACTAGAGGACAGTAGCTCCCTATCTCCAGACTCCACAGTGTGTTCCCATAAAAGTTTTGAAAGGCAATTATTAGCTCATCATTGTATTGTTAACCCCAAATGGAAAAGCACCCATCATTCCAATACTCAGCAGACAGTGTTACACCTGGGGCAAGGCTAGGATGCCAACCAAGGCAGCTAGGGTGCAGACTTTAAGGAGGTCCAACACTCTCAAGTCCAAGCAAAGGCAGGACCTTCCTTAAGGTGAGGAAGGTCTTCCACCTTCCAGTGAGGGCCTTCCTTAAGCTATGTATGTACCCTGCGTGTCTCCCTGCCTAGCTCTAGTGTAAGCCCTGACAGATTCAAAAGGACTGTTAAAGTACTGGACAACCAACATGCAAACTCAAGACCATGTGGAGGTCACATGAGGGAAATAGCTGCTCTCTCCATCCAGGGCCCTGGTGCATGACTGAAATCACACAGCTGAATGCTAGTGTATTTCCAGCCTTAAGAGAATCCAGCCTGCAGCCAAGAAGAGGGAAATGACTCAGTGCCCCTGGGACAGAAAATCTCCTTTGTCCTTGTTCCATTTTTACCCAGATCCAGTGCAATGTCCTTGGATGAGAGAGGCTAGTGCATGGCTCTGCTTCTGGCCTTCCTGCTTTTTCTCTCCTTAGAAAGCTCGAAGAGGTGGGCTACTAGGAGAGTAAGAATGCCCCTTTCCTTTAATTCCTCTGCAAGAATTAAGCTCTGTCTCATATGTGGCCCTGAAGAGATCACCTCTAAAGTGTCTTCTCAAGACCTTTCTCTCGGCTTGTCTTCCATGACCTCTATGGCCCAGATATATGTAATAGAGCCCTTGTAATTGTCTTTATAAGTGATCATGTGCTGTTTGGATGCATATTTGAGGATTCATTTATTAGGTAATTATAGGGAAGATCGGTTTTTGAGTATCTAAACCAGCAGATCACAAACCGTGGGACACAACCCCTTTGACACAATCAGCCCTTTCACAGAGGTCACTAAGACCATCAGAAAACACAGATATTTATATTATGATTCATAGCCATAGCAAAATTACTATTATGTAGCAACAAAAATAACTTTATGGTTGGGGTTCACCACAACATGAGGAACTGTATTAAAGGGCTGAAGCATCGGGAAGGTTGAGAAACAATGAGCTATACAATACATGCAGATATTTAGTAAATAGACAGAAGCAAGGTTTCTATGCAAGAGGCAAAAATTGGTTTATGTCACAATTACAAGAAGTAACTAGCCACTGGTGTATACAGTAAAGACATACAGAAAGATAAGATTCACATGTAAATAAAACACATGCCGTGAGCCAGGCACTGATTGAGAGGCTTGCCACGTTATCTCTCTGGTCCTGCTGTCACCCCAGTGGAAGAAGAGAGAACATACGCTAGAGGAAATAAACGGCTTGTGCAGGACAAGCACACATGGTTTCCGGCCGGGGCTGCTGGTGTGAGATTTGTCACATACAAGGACTTGGTACTCTACTGTTTGTCAGGCAATGCTAACATGTAGGAAACTTACTGTGTAGTAGTCATACCAGCGGGCTCTGGGAAAATATGCATCTACAGTTCTGGCATTCTGAAATTAAACACAAACAAGGAGTCTGTATTGGAGCTGCTGTCTAGGACAGAGAAGCCAATGCATGCAGAGAAGAAGTTACAGCTGTAGTGAGAGCCTTGAGTCTTACTGCCCTGAGGTCAGCCGTGGCGGGAAACTGCTTCCTCCTACTCTCTTTAACTGGGAAATTCCCTAATCAATTGCACCCACAATACCCTTTAGAAAGGGCAACTTGAATCACACTAAAAACAGTCTAGTCCACTTCTAGAGGTACAAACATCCTTGTTTGGCTACCGAGCAAAAGAAAAATTTCTAGGTATAGGAAGATATGGGGAACATTAAGTAGCTGGTCTTTAGTCAGAAATCCAATAAAAAGGCTTCAGCTGCTTCCAGGGCCCCTTCCATAAAGAGGTAAGAGATAGCCAGTAGCAGTGAGGTGACCACACTGCTACAAAGCTGTTGGCTCAACAAACTTTGTTTTAGTGCTGAGAGGATTGACTGTTTGCAAGGATTTTCCTTTGATACACTCCCTGCCTGACCATTAGCCCCTTATTCTGCTGAATAAGGGGAAGATTATACCTTCAGATATAACACAAGGTTATTTATCTTCTCCACTGGGCTGTGAAGCAGAATCGTTAGGATAACTGTAGAGAGAGATAATCGGAGGGTAGCCACCTAAATGGTTAATTTTGCTGAGAAAGTTAATAGAATTTAGGGTTGGTTCTTCACAGCTCCAAGAAAAAACGAGTGCAACAGGTGTGGGTGAAAAAATATTTGTTGCAGTTTTGTCCATAACTGGGAAGAGAGAATTTTCTATCTGTCTCCACCTTGACTATAGCAGCAGGGCAATGTAAAGAAAAGATGAAACAAGTGTGAGGAAACTTTCACCTGAGGATTTAGCTTTGAGTCCAAGTTAACAGAATCAAGAGGTAGAGCTTTCTACTATAAGAGGACATGGTGCTCTGGCCCCAGGGTATCATGGGTAGTCTGGCTTTACCTCAATTGCCAGTAGAAATTTTAATGTTTCTTGACCCAATTACAAGAAGGAAATTTTTAAAAGAAAAAAAAGTGAAATGAGAAATATCTCAGAATCCCCAACAAACACACAGGCCTTCTCCTTTCCATGTTTACCCAGCCTAACAGCTGGGGTCCCCCTACCCAGTGTCCATACTCACTGGCTCCAGCACAGGGCTGATGAGGAAGGCTGGACCCAGCAGGAACTGTCTGTCTATATTCCAGGTCTCCCGGTCTGCCACAAACCTAAAAAGGGAAATTAAGGTGTCACAATCAAATCACAAGACACTGAAGCAATCCTCAAGTCTGAACCCGAGCCACAAATGCAGCTGAATACTGCAACATCTTTATTCTCTCTAGTTTGATCAGGTCACATAGACCATACTTCCAACAAGTCACTTCTCTCCGACTTCAGAAGGTGTTTGGGCATGTCAGCTCTATAAAACATCTCCATTCTTTTTCATCATAGCAGAGTCTAAATATGAGGATGACCAATATCCCTCAAATTCCCCCTTGGAATACCTACTTTAATGACATGAATGTATTTGGGCCTGGGTCTACATAAACTACAGAAAATAAGATTGTCTTTGCATGTCCAAATACCAAATAGGATTGATATACGCAATGTGAAAGAATTGTTACATCAACTCCCACTCTGCAGGTTGAATGAGTTATCCATGGGCCAACAGGATTGCAGCTGGACACTCACTCATGGAGAAGAGGCCGCACAACTGTGCTGCCCTCCGTGTGGGCCTTGTACATCAAGGTGTAGAGATATGGCAACAGGGTGTATCTGGTCTCCAGCACACTTCTGGAAATATCCTCAAAGGCTTCATCCCAGGATACAGGGTCTTGTCTCTAAAGCACCAGAAGAAAAGTGTTCAAAGTCCATAAGAGACAACAAAGGAATTCAAGGTCATTGCAAACCTATTTGAATGGCATATCACACATCTAACATACCATAAACTTTAGAAAACGATGAATGGGATGAATAGGACTCTTAGAATATTTTTAATGGACTAGCAAATATCAACAAAATTCTATCAGACAAAAATTGTAAGGCATTCTTTATGAGATATAATGGAAAACAGTCCCTAAGCAAAAAGTCATCAAAATTATATTGGAGATTATGGTTTATAGGAAGAGGATTAATGGCTTTGCAGCTGTCCCAGGGAACACAGGCAGCAGGACTGCTCTCAGAAACTGAGGTAGCATTTCCAGTGGCATTATATAGACAAGGAAGCTGACATCCTACCCTGGTCCCAATGGTGTTGTGGTTCCTGGAGAAGGGGTAAAAGGCTCCCAGCTGCATCCAGCGAACACACATCTCATACTCAGCATCTTGAAAGAACCCACAGATATCTGACCCAGTCTGAAACAACAAGGAACCAAGTGAGCTTTGGTGTTTTCTGAGAGATGCTGCCCCCTTCCTAGGGAGGAGGAGCATGCAAAGAGCACTTACATAGGAGATGCCAAAGAGACTGAACTCCATCATGCCTGCAAGGAGAGAGAGATACAGCAGGGTCAGGACAGGCACTCCTTCTCATCCTCCTCATCCTCCTCGTCCTCGTCCTCGTCCTCCTCCTCCTCCTCCTCTTCCTCCTCCTTCCACCTCACCAAAGATCCTGCACCCCACTCCACACAGAGACCCTGCACCCCACTCCATTCACGGGCAGCAGAGGCCCCTGGGCACAACCCACACACCAATGATGGACTTCCCCAGCTGGTTCCAGGCAGCTGTGTTGTCTCCCAGCCAGTGTCCTGCCCAGCGTCCAGAAGAGGGGAATGTGGAGCGTGTGATGACAATCCCTCTCTCTCCTGTCACCTCCTGAACAGCTCTGGTTGGGGGAACAAGAACATATATTGAAGAAGAGCAAAGCAAGACAATAAAGTTTCTTCTCCAAACCCTTTTACAGTGGAAAATGTTTGCTACATCTGGAGGAGTCTGCAAATCTAATTTATGAAGATTCTGCTGGCTGACTGATGAGGATAATAGCAGCTATCATGCCTTTTTATCCTTTAAAGAAATTATCATGTGATGAACCTCCAGGTAGTCACCAAAAGGTAGGCCTGAAATAAAGGTTCTTGTTATTTATCCAATACTTTTCTTTCTGGATATAAGGAGGAAAATAGCAAAGCTTCCCATAAGATAATTATGATATGGTGTTATTCAATAAAAGAACCATCAACGATCTTATGAAAGTGACCATAATAATTAGAAACAAACAACAATAAAATAACAGGCATATAAAAAGATTTTCAAATTCTGAACTAAAGGAGGGAAGTTTCAGTCCTTTTACTGTTTGTCTCTAACTAAGGCAACTTCCAATGACACTTGCTACACTGTGTGATGACCCAGTGTCCCCAGATGAGTGTGTCCTCACCAGCAATATTTCCCCCTGATGCAATGGTACCTTGTTTAAATCTTGCTTCCAATTATAATCACAGTGTGTGGTCACATGCTCATACACTGTTTGCTTAATAAAATTTACAAAGTTAGATTAGTTGTGCCATCAACTGGAGAGAGGAGAGGGTCACTCACACGTAGGTGGGTCTGGTCTGGGACCACCCATACAGGCTGTGCACATCATAGTGCCGCACCCGGGAGCCATCTGGAAGGATCTGCTCACTCTCCATGCACAGAGTCTTGCTGCTCAGGCCCCTGTCCCTGGCTTCCAAATCTGAGGGAAAGAATACAAAAATCAGTGAAGAAAATTGCTGACCTCTTTTTAGAAGATATTAAGACTAACATTCTCTGCCTGGGTCTTATGCTTCCCAGGAGCATAAGAACAGTAGTCTTCTCTGAGTAGTAAGGTGACTGAAGGCATTTTCAGCATCAAATTCCCCCCAAAAAATGGAGGGGTGGAAGGAACACAGGTTGTGAAGTATGCACAATGGGGCAGGTCATCATAAAAGGTTCGTGTGTGTGTGTGTGTGTGTGTGTGTGTGTGTGTGTGTGTGTGTGGAAGAGAGGAGTTGCCTTCAGCCAGCAGAAGGAAGCATCTAAAACTCTGGAGCTGGAGTTCTCAGTGGTTTTGAGCCTCCTGCCATGAGTCCTCTGTTAGGAAGGCATTCTCACTCTTAACTGCTGAATCACCCTTCGAGTCCCATAACCGTTTAATGCACAAATTATTAAATATTTTATCATATTTCTGTGAGTGGATAGTGTTGTCTGCCTCTCACTCTTTAGGAAATTTAGATTTGGTAATGTCTCTGGAAGGTCACACAACTCAGAAAAGGCATAGCGTATGGAGCTAAGTTATAAACGTGCATCACTCCAAATCCACCCGGTCCATGAAGAAGGGAAGACACTTCATTGTACATCATGGTTCAAAAAGACATTCTGTAAGTTATCAAAACCACAGAGACATTATCACAGTGTGAACAAATTCAAAAAATTTTCTAATGCCTCCAATTGGATAATATGATGTGCTTTTGACTTAGGCAATATTAAACCAAATTAATTAGGGGGAGGTGCCGTGGTGTCATGGAAACCCCAGGATGCTCAGCTCATCTTTCCTGCAGGCACTGAGCAACAAGGGAAGAGATCCCAAGGTCCTTACGTGGCATGTAGGGAGGACGGTTCAGAGTAGCATCGCTGCAGCCTGGAGGAACTGCCCCATTCACAAAGCTGGAGGGTTCATTCATATCCTACAAATAGTGAGATTATGGCTTACTTTTAAAGATACTTAAGTTCTGTCAATTCAGAAACAAAGAAATAGTCACATGTTCAGTATCTAGCATCTCTATCAATGCTGCCCAGAGAGGAAGCACAGGATAGGAAAAACATCTACCCTCAGCATGACAGTCCAGATGGCCTCATTTTTTCATGGACAACCCATGTTCTAAGGATTTCCCACTAACTGTTGTGGAGGTTTTACAGCAGGAAATTCAGGTGGGTTACCACTTACTACATGGAGGACAATTCTAACTTTGATTGCATGACTTCTACTTTGCAATGTCTGAACTCTTTTACTGAAATTGTATCAACTGTCCAGTGTAATGGATTACATGCTCACAACAACACATACACACACAAACACACCCATATCCATGTACACACAGACACATCTATGCACACTTACAATCCACAGGCCATCAAACTTCAAGCTCTTGGTTGGATTCTGTGGGTTTGTGTGGAGTTCTTCAATCTCCTTCTTCCACCACGTGACAGTTGAATTACGGAAAAAGTCTGGGAAGGCCACATAAGCTCTGTATTGCTGTCAAATGACAATAAAATCCAGTTATTGTAAATGAATATATTATACAGGAAGCAGACATTTAATAAGCACTTAATGAATTCTTCTGTCTCCATAGTTGTGCATAGGAATAGTCTGAATAGAACCTCTGCAATATAACATTCTTGACTTCAGAATAATATTTATTCTAAATAAATTTTAAATATTCAGAAAAATATTAAGAATAAAGATTGAAAAGAACAAATAATATACATTCACAGAATTTGGAACCATTATATTGTATAGAATGGACGGGAAAGGAGAATCTGGGCTTTGTGTGGTTAAAACTTAAATTGAAAACTTTGATGCTTGTGTTCAGAATGAGGACTTACCTGATTAATGCTTGAACCTAAGAGGCTTTCTAGATCTCAGCTGTACCGTGTGAACCATGAATGGGACAGCTTCGTGATCAGCTAAACCTTCACACATGTCTGGTACACTAGGACTGTCTTACACTTACTTCCCAAGCACACATACTGATACAATTCCAGTTCCTCAATTAGGATCATGGTTGAGGAAGAGTTAAAGGTCCAGCAAATACTGTATTTCAAAGAGGGCAACCACTCAACCATGTGAACACTGCTCAAAGGTATACCAGAAAAACTCCTAGAATAATGAACAGGCTGCCTCAGGGCTTCAGATAAACATCTTAGAAAGAGGAGTGCCTGATGCTTCTCTTGCCAGTTGTGTCAATGAATTTATTCATACAAGCAACAACTGCAAGTGAAGATGAGAAAAAAATAGGGCTGGAATCTTGACTATTGGTTCCATTAAATGGAAAAGCCTGTTCATAGAAGATATAAAATCAACAATATGAGACTACAAATAAAGGCAAAAGCAAACTCCATAGACTCAATGAAGGATGGAAGGGTGGTGCCAAAATAATGTGTGGATAGGAGCAGCCAGTGTTTGAACATAAATATACACAGAGAAAAAAGATCCCACAACCGAGGACAAAGTCTAGAAACTGTTTTGTAGGAAGAAATGACAGTATTCTTAGAGGTAGCAACTAGTTGAGTTATTAACCCTCAGGAACTGACAGCTGTGGACTGGAAATTGCCCTGTGACATGGAAACTATTTCAGGAAACTTGACACACTGAGTCCTAAGCCCCATGGTCAATAATGTGGACGTCACAGCTTGAAGGAGACACTACTTCACATAAAATAATGGGTCTCAGAATGACAGGAGAAACATTGCTCCTAGGTGATTCTCACATGCATCTGTCATAAGAGTTGACACATATAGTTCCCTAGACATGACTGTCTCTTCCTGGCAACCCTGACTACATCCAGCATCCACAAAAGGCCTTTTACCTCCACTTGACTGTCCCAGTCTAGAGAACTGTTCACCACAATACCAGGGTAATCAGGCCAGACCTATGGAGAGAAAAGATTTAACAGCAATGTCCTGAACAAATTTTCATACAAATAATTTCTTAGAAAACTAAAAGCAAAGGTTCTAGGACTAATAGTTGCCAGGTAGGATTGGCCTAAAGGAGAATGGATTCAATAATGCCCTTAAGCATATGAGTAGATATTAACTGAAAACATAAACTGAAGAAAACCACAACTTTAGAAAGCAAACATAACAGGCACAAACTCAACATTTCTAAAGAGCACTAACAGTGTCTCTGGCCCAGGGTGAGGATCCCTGAATCAACACACAGCTCATACCTTTCCCCAGACAATGTCTCCACCATTGGGATATCTGATAAAGACGTCCTCCTGTAGACCTCGGGTGAAGGCAGGATAGGGCTCTGTCTCATTGCCAGAAATAGCTGGGTCCTGAAAGCAGAGCACAAGGCAGGTGGAAAATTAAGACAGATTATGACAAACAAGATAGGGTAGAAAAGTGAAGTCCCCAATTGCAATTTTCACTATAGAGATTCCGTGACTCCCAGGGAATATACTTATATTAATTGCACTTTTATTTCTCTCTGAGAACTGGAAAGGACAGACATTCTAAGGCGGTCCCCACACAGGCCCATCCATGGTCCCAAGTGCAGCCTGCACATTCACACAAGGACTCACCAGAATGAGGATGACCCGCATCCCATCTCTCTTCATGCGATTGATCAGGTCTGGGAGCCCAGAGAACTTGGGGCTGAGGGTGAAGTCCAGCTGCCTCTCCATGTAGTCGATGTCTGAGTACTGCACGTCCTGGGAGGACACAAGAAAGTGTGGCTGCTGTGGGAACGCTCAGGCTCTGGCAGTTACCACACCTTGTGTCTGGTATTTAAACTGCGGTTTATGACATATTCTAGCTAGGGATCTTGGACCAATTTTTAAAGATTTCACTCAGAAACAGAAAAAAAAATATTTCAATATCAACAAAAAGTTTAAGATGAGTATCTTTAAGACTGTTATAAAATAAATTAGAAACACTGTAGGAAGAAAAATGCTTTGACCTTCTCTATGAGTGTGTCCTGATATCAGTCATGTGTGTTTATGGAAAATAATATCAAATATTCAGTCCTAATATGATACAGATCATAGGTCTCCTGTAAAATAATCAATACTAAAACAGTCCTCACTGTAGGGGACCCAGTGAGGGAGATGATCAAATCCAGCATTCCCAGTGAGATGCTCTGTCACAACAGTGGTCCTCACTCTTAATGCTGGGACCTTTAATACAGTTCTCAAGATATGTTGACCCCATGCCAAAATTGTTTCCCTTGATACTTCATACCTGCTTTTGGTACTGCAATGGGTCATAATGTAAATATCTGTGTTTCCCAATGACCTAAGCTAAGCCCTATGAAATCCTCATTTGACACCCCAAAAGAGGTCACAACCCATAAATTGAGAACGACTGTGCTACACGAAGTGTTTTGCACTAATGCAACACAGAACAATACATACAAGACAAAGGGTCACAACATGATTTCTGATTGTTGGACCTCTTGTTTTGAGTGAATGTGGCTGTTTCTGTATGTGATTCCACTACAAACTCAATACAGGATTCCATTGTGGAGTCAATGAAAAGCTCAGAGCTCAGGGAGCATTCACTGTACTGTGCCAGGCCCAAGAAAGCAGTCCTCAGACTGAATGTGTTCCCTGAGTTTGGGTCAAGTTAGCTTAACCAGGCAAAACTAATATGGAGTGGTATTTATCAATATGTCAGTAAGGCCAGTATAGATAGATATCTTGAAGTCAGTCAAGAAGCAGAGGAAAGCCTGGTACAGGAGGCAGCATCCATGAACCAGGCTTAGCTCCTCCTTGTTAATCTAAGCCACCACATTTATGAGGGCAGTGGTCTCCCCTGAATCACTATGGATGGTCTAGGCTCAGTGTGACATGAGAAAGCACAGTATAGCATTTTAAAACCACACTTAAATCTGACAAACAAATCCTCAACAGATGCACATACATAGGGGATCTGCTTAGCCACCATCTCATCATACAAGCTGGCGATCTCAGTGTCATTCTCATATCCATAGCGACACAGCTGGAATCCCAGGGACCAGTAAGGTACCATCACTGGCCGACCAATCAACTAGAAAACAGACAGAAAGTGTTAGTATTTTTAAGGAGAACCCAGGTTGTACTTAAAGAAGGGAATATTTGACTACCCCAAGTTAGACAACACATTGAACTCTAAGAAAGAAATTCGGGGGACACAGACCCCTCTGCCCTGATGACACCCTGAGAAAATCTTTCTGGCAGTCTAGAGCTTACTTTCGAGGAATTCTGAAAACTCTTGCTGTACTCTAGCTTTAAGTGAAGTCTACTGCAGTGGTTATGAGCACAAACCCCCAGGTAAAATCCCTAAGTTAGCAAACCAGTTCCAGTTCTAGCAGGTGTGACCACAGGGAAAGTTAAGTAAAGTTTTTCTCTTGTAAACATGGATAAAAGTAGTTTCTATCTCACAATTTTTTTTAATCAGGATTGAATACGTTGATGTTTGTGAAGTGAACCGACACTGGGAGTTTGGACTGCCGCCGCCATAGTTAACATTTCCTTTTCACCCCAACACTGTCACTGCCACGAATATAATGGTCATTGTTCCCTGACCATCAGGACCCTAACTAATGTCACAATTGCCAGCACTAATGACATTATCTCCTCCTCTGTCATCAGCTGCATAGCCACCACTGCCACAATCATCAACACATCCATCACCCCTTACAAAAGATTTCCACCAACACTGCTAACACTGCTACCAACACTCTCCTCCCTATCACCGTTACCATACACCCAGACTACCACTAAACTCACCACCACCACCCTATAAATATCCCTACACTGCCACAACAGTTAGAGAAGATACGAAGTCATGCTGTTGGGATGCATTTCTTTTCTATGATAGCATTTTCAATTAAAGCAACAACGGTAATTAGCATGTGAGAATTACGCTTATAAACACATGACTGGAAGCAGAGGGCATGCTAACATTAATACATGTCCATCAGATGAACTTCCTACCTCTGTGTACTGCTGAGTGACAAGTTCGGGAGTTGGCCCCAAAAATACATAAAAATCCAAAACTCCCCCCGTGGTGCGGTATGTGAGAGCAGGCGTGGGCTGGAACGTCACGTCTGAAAATACAGGAAAATATCAACAAAGATGAAAGCCTTCTGCTTAACCAACTAGACTTGAGAGTATTTCTCTTGCTTCCCAACTTAGAACATTGATGGCAGATATTCTATATTAAATCAACAGAATAAAAGAAGAAAAAGCCTACAGGATTCTATTCCTTTAATGGGCCTTATTAGACTCTTTAAGAATCTGAAATTTTTAATTATCATAACTTCTATTTCATAGTAGTATAAAACTCTTAAGAAATATCAAAGTAGCCCTGGGAATCTCAGTGTCCTCCTCCAATATCTTCCCACAATGAAACATTGTTGCCAAACTACCAAAAGTCCGCTGATGAGAAACTATTAATTCCATTATAAATCACATTTGCTTCACTACCAGCCACAGTGTGTATTTCCTGAACTTGATTTTATGACCCTCTTTTATGTAGCATACAAAATATTGTTACCCTCATTCTGTCAGAGGCAATATTCTAACCCAATAGTTTGACAGTAATTTAAGTGATATAGCCAATTACCTCCAGCTGACCCCCAGGAATTAGGGACAGTTGGTTTTGCTATGCCTTCTCATGTAATTGTTGCCAAACAAAAGTTTAGTAAGCATAGCAATAATAAATCTCTAGTATAAGATGAATGCTAAGCAGGAGGAAAAAAAAAAAAACTTTTTCCTACAGATGCTAGTTTGGGCTTAAAATACAGCCAAGCCAAATACTTTCTAAAGTGAAGCAAGAATCATTAGCAAACAATAAGGGACACAGGTTCATCCTACCCATGGCATTGCTGTTCAGCAGGAGGACTCCGTGGGCATTGCCATCCTCCTCTAGCCCCATGTAGTAAGGATGGACACCATAGGAATTCTTCTTGTACTGAGAAGAACAGGGAAAAGAGGTTAGGAGACTGGATGCATGGGAAGAAACTCAAGAGAAACTTGACTGTTACATTGAGTCAAGATTCTCCTGGTAACAACAGGAGAGGGAAAGGGAGCTTAAAAACATGTCCATCTGCCTGGCAGTGCAAGGCAACAATCACGTGGAGTCTGGAAAGAAGAAGCCCAAGACACACAGTGTGGATGGAGAGGACAGAACACAGACCACAAACCCTGTGCTTACCCCCGGGGGCTCGTCCCTGGAAAACATGCCCCACGTGTGCCAGTTCAGGTCTATCTTGAAGCTTGTGTGCTCAGTTTCCCCAAAGCCATAGATGTGTGTGGAGGGCAGGCGGGTGGAGATGCGGATAAACATGTCATTGAAGGTGAAGCCAAGGAGCTGAGAGTCCCAGCTGCAGGGGGAGAAGGGACGTTTACAAAAGAAAGCCAGGGTCCCAGGAGGTTACAACCGCTGCCTTCCTGAGGACAACAGAGCTCTGGATCCTCCTCGTACCACCAGAGCTAGATTGTCCTCCCAACAAAACACAAACCTATCTGCGTAATGCAATCACAAACACTCCCATTAATGGTCCAACAGTCAGCCTTCACCTATCTTCCTCCCATCTCTGCCTCCCCCAGTGCCTTCTCCATCAGGGGAAATCCAAGCATCCTCGCCATCTCAACTGCTATCACTCACACCTGCCCTGTCATTTCTGCTCCCTGAGGGCCCTCCTCCTGCAGGCATCCAGGACTGTGACTGAAGAGACACCACATCATGTCACAGCTCTGCCCATATTCCTCAGTGATTTCTCCCCAGAGCTTCAGCACTGCTCTGCTTACAAAACCCACCTCACACCCTTGCTTTCTCTCCCACTCTCATCCTTGAGTGATTTCACCAAATGCTGCTCCTTGACATGCCTACTTTCTTGGCTGTGTGTTATGCTCCATATCTTCCTTCTATCAAAAATGTCCCTCCCTCCACCTGGAACTCCATGTAAGGCCCTTCCTCATCCAGGTTCTATTTCAAGTGACACTTCTTCCCAGAAAGACAAATTCACACCACAGTATCAGAAGTAGAGACTTCCCTATTACTTGGTTAAGCCCATTTTCCTATACAACATGATTGCAGCCACATGAGCTTCCTATATATATTGTCTTACAATAACACCTAAGACCCAGAAGGAAGTACTGAAATATTTGTTGGATATATTATTCCTTCTGTAACTGCCTTAGTAATCACCCTCAGGATACTGAAGATTTCCCCTAAGGACAGACCAAGAGGAAATTGCTTCCCCATGGTTGTGGTCATGTGTATTGTGACACTTTAAGTCAGGCTGTCTGCAATGACAATGGACCTGGTGAGGAATGCTTAGGAAAGCAGGAAGTCCAAGTCAGACCAGGGCCCACTTACATCACAGTGCCTGTACTCTTCCTGCGAATTTCTATCCCAAATGGATTCTCCTTGATGAGGACATCGTAGAGACGGCCGTCAGTTGTGCTGGACGGAGAACTGGGGATATTCAGAGGCACTGGGACTTCATACCGACTGTGGTTGGGATCGTAGATCTAGACCAGAGGAAATGGATTTAAGAAGCAGGTGAGAGAGTAACTGCTGATGTTCCGTAATACTGTCAAAAAAGGATCTTATTTCTCTCTGGATTTGGCTAAGATACAGTGTATTTCACTGTGGAAATCTAAACACACTACTTCTTTTAAAGTTCTGTAGTCTTAACTAGCAAAGAGCAGCATGACTGGAAAGGCCCTGTGCACACCTGATTGCACACACTGCCTTTACCTTAAACTGCAGCATTTCATTCTTGTGGTAGACCACGCTCAGTTGCAGTTGCTTCACGGGTGTAGACGGGAAGGCGTTGCTATAAGGAGAATTCTTCAAGGAGATGTTGGCTGTGGCCTCCTTCTCAAGATGCTGAACATTGCTGACTGAGTACAGGTCATTGACAAAGTAGCAATAAGGGACCCCAGGAGTGTTGGATTCCTGAAAAGAAAGTCAATATCCTAGATCAGCAAGGATCTGAAGTTATCAAATAGAAAGTTAGGAAGGTCAATTTGTATGAAAAAAGTGTGTGTGTGTGTGTGTGTGTGTGTGTGTGTGTAGGCACACATGTGTGTGATTTTAAATATATATATTTAAATATATATTTATTTAAATATATATTAATATATATATATTAATAGTTGGTCTTCACGAAATGTACTTATTCAAAATATCCCAGTCCTATCCCCAGTTAAGCTCCAGTCTTCCCCAGATTCCAGAACAGGTCCTTTCTCCCTGTGGATTTCGGTGTATGCAAAAGTACACTGACACGTTGTTCTCATGAAACATTTATAAAATATCACACATTTTCAGTTAGATTACCTTCCAGATACAGCCTCGGGCAGCGCAGCTTGCCTCGGAAGCCCCAGTTTGATCGGGATAACAGTCCATCTTTTCCTCATCCTTTATGCTGTCTTCCCACTCCACCGTGTATGATTCATTGAGCAGAAGTTGGATGCCCGTGATAACTGCAACCTGTCAGGGTGGACAAGGCACAAGAAATTCGTCATTAGGGACAAAATCCTTACACAACCTGAGGATACCTTTAGATAACTGAGCGGAAAGGAGAAGAGAGTCTCAACAACGCAAGGCGTATGACTGGCTTACAGGAAGACCTGTGTATTGATGCTGGGGCCATCAACAGAGACGGGGAAATGCCAGTGCCCTTACTCCATTAGAATCGTCCCTATCATATTGGGGAAGAACAGGGACAAATAACAGTTGCTGTGACCATTCTTTTTCATTCCTTCCCTGACCTACCTGTCCCTTTTGTCACAAAATCTCTTTTCTGCTCTTCTAGAATTTATCTTCGTTTCTTGTGCTTCACTCCCCAAAGCAATGTCCCTACCCGTGAGGGGCACATAGAAAATGTGTAATGCCAATCAAAGGCCCAGGTTCCTGTAATGGTTAGTGTTGCCAACTTCCCATACACTGGAATGACCTGGAGCATGCGTCTCTGGCCATGCGTGTGGGAGAAAATCTCTGTTGCTTTGGTTGATGAGGGAATATCTGCCCATTGCGGGTGGTGGTACTTCCTGGCTGGCATACTGGGCTGAGGAGCAGTATTCATTCGTGGTTCTTGGCTTCCTGTTTGTGAACGTGATGCAACCATATGCTTAGTTCCTGACACCTTGACTTTCCCATCGTGATGGACCATACCTTTAAGCCACAAGCCAGAGTAAGTGTTTTCCTCATGAGTTGCTCTTGTCAGTGCATTTTATCAAAAACAAGGAAAGAAACTGAGGCAGCTCCCATCCCCACAGTTCTATGGGATCTTACACAAACTAAGTGAACTTATTGAATCTCAGTTTAATCAATTATAAAACTGGAGAGTTGTAAAAAAAATGATAACATTTCCTTCCATACCTAACACGTATCCAAACCCATCTGCTTAAATCTTCAAACATTCTGATATCATACTCATCAAATAAATAATCAACGTGTCTCTATTTTTTTTTAATATTTGGCTTTTCTTTAACCCTCTCACTTTTTTAGGTGACATTTTAAGAACCATCATGCTTCTCTCAGGCTCCTCCCTGTCTGACACTTTACCATCTTACCAATTCCAACTGTCCACCACCATCTCTAACAAGGCCTTGGTTCAAGGACCACTGTAAGACTCTTTGGCAACTAAATCAAGTACAGCCTTTGCAGTTCAGCACCTAAGACCCTCCGAAATCTGACCACATGTTTCCTCTAGAATAAACTGATCTCCACTTAGAACTAAGTGTTCCTGATGCTACACACACACAGCATTGTCAGGGTGATAGTATGAGGCTATTCTCGGTTCTTAGATTGGCTGATTTTTACATCTCAACTTGAATGGCTTTACTTTCCTTTTATGGCCAAGTGGGGCCCATTTTGGAACATACTTCCTGTTGTCTTATTCATAAACCATGTGTCCTTCTGTACTAGCTCATTTTAGAAGAGAAAAGCTCTCAGGAGATGCTACCTTACAGTCTGTGAATTACAGCTCTGGCTTTGAAAAGTTAGCATCAAGGTCACCAACAGCAGCTGGGCAAGTGTTCCTTTCTCCATTCAAGGATTTCCTCCCTCAGCGTGACCCCCAATGGCCTCTCTTTTCTGTCTCTTCTTCCTGCTTATTTTGTTTTCCCTTTTCATTTCTCCTGGAATGGGATGCTGTGACAGAACCAAGCATCCACTTGCAATCACGAGAGAAGAAGGGGCCTCAATCCATACACCCCTCAGCTGCTCAGTGCATGACAGTAACTCTCCATCTCTTAATTTCAATACAAGGACAAAATGCTCAGGCTTTTTTAACTTTTGGGGATGTCTTGTCATATTCAACTAATGAATCTCATCTGACACATCACGTTTATAACTCCATCACCCACTCTGAACAGCAAGCTCTGACACCAACAGATATAAAGCCACCCACACACCACTGTATGTTATGGTGTCTGAGTCCTGAATATGTGTTATCAAGAAAAAACATCACATACGATAACATGCCATTACACTAGACTATAAACTGACTCATTTTCCCGAAATTTGATGGCAATCCAGCAGTTCACGACATGTGCTCAAGATTACTGGGAGAGGATTTTTCCTTATATCGGGGTGTGGAGGAATGTAACACAGTTCTGTCTGGTGGATAAGGTTGCATTACTTTCCAATGAAGAATTATTTGTTATCCCTAATCCAATAAATAACCATTTGAGTAAGATCTTCAAATACTTTGTCTTAAATGTGCCGTGAGAATACATATGTATGTTGGAGTGAGAGTTTCAATACTGAAGAAAGCAGGGGGAGAAAGAATCTTGACAAAGCTAAAACTTTAAAAAAAATTCAAAAATTTAGCTCATCAGTCCTCAGCACTGGCCGTTAGTTCTCAGATCCCCATTTGTCTGACCTAACCCCAGCTTCCTTTTCTACGCTACTCGTGTGTGTGTGTGTGTGTGTGTGTGTGTGTGTGTGTGTGTGTGTGTGTGTGTGTGTGCATATATGTTTGTTAGTGTGTATTATATATGTATATACTATATGTATCTATATATTTTAATAAAGTTAGTAAGAAAGCAGGACACTTAAGAGATAAAAAGCAAAACAAAAACATTTGCCTTTACCATTCTTGCTCCACAAGCTCCCTGACTCATTTCAGCTCAGACTGTCTCCCAAATGTCATCATATTTCTTCATAGTGTGACCTTCCCATCAGGCCTCAGAGGCACTGTCATCTTTTTAGAAACCCAGTGACTTTAGCAGGAAGAGTCACCATCATGCCAATTTGAAAAGCCTCAACCAAAAGTAGAGACTTACCTTCATGTTAGGATCATAAGTGACCTGAGGGGACATCTGACTTGTGACACCATTGTGTTTCACTGTAACATTGTGAAGCACCTGTGTTCCAAAAATTTTAATCTCCTGAAATGCTAAATCATCAGGGTTCGAGAAGGTTGATCCTACGGCACTCACGTCCAAGTGGTTCTGAAATACATCAAGCATAATTATGCACAAATTAATGGGCTGAGGTTCTGTAGGCCCTCAAGTGCCCATCCTAGACCACCTGCCCATCCTAGACCACCTGCCCATCATAGACCACCTGCCCATCATAGACCACCCGCCCATCCTAGCCCACCCGCCCATCCTAGCCCACCCGCCCAACCTAGACCACGCCCATCCTAGACCACGCCCATCCTAGACCACACGCCCATCCTAGACCACCAGCCCATCCTAGACCACACGCCCATCCTTGATCACATGTTCAGCTGCTGTAACAGCCTTTGAGTTTTCTCTACTAATGCATATTTAGGCTAAAAACAATGAGAACACACAGACACTTTATATAACTATATAAAGACACCAGCTTCATAAAACAACTATTGAAAAATATGACTTGCTCTGATTTATGGATATTATTGCTTCCTTTTGACAGCACAAATGATGGCATTACTGGGAATTAAGTCACAAATGAGGATGTGCTCATCCATAGTCATTCCTGAAAATGCAGTCACACACAAACACATGCCAATAGGTGCTAATGTTCAGATAAAAGGCCACCCTTCAGATGCCTAAAAATATTCTACTTACTTGAGTGACTGAAAATTTACATAGAATGTTATTGGTTGTGAGATCTGAAAACAAAAGAGAGATGAGTCAGCCTGGCCCGGTCACTGCAAAAGGCCACATTTATCTCCTCGCCTTACAGCTGACAGTTCATTCTGAAAATCCAAGACATACGTCTTTATGACAGATTAACATTCCACTAAATCTAGTAACACAACCTCTTCATTTACCCATCAGTGAGCACAGGCTGCTGCATGTCTTCTCTGGTGGCAATAACACCACAATGGACATGGAGGACAGTAAGAGAAGTACTTACCCACCACATGTTTATGTGAATTTTTACAAAAGAAGTGCATGGCACTGCAGTTGCCAAGGGGCAGAGGATTAGGGAAGGTGCTTAGTGGTCAGAGACATTGCGTTACAAGAGTATAATAACATTGAGTTATTCTGGGAGATAAGGGGTAGTGTGGTTGAGAATGAATGTCTTCACTGTTGATCGTATTGAAGGTGATCAGCAAACAACGAATATGTTGAAGACCTTGAATACAGTCAAACTTGGCCAATTTATCATTTTTAAAGAAAACGAAGATGTTTAAAACTGTATCTTGAGAATGACAAAATTATGAACAAACTATACAAGTCCAAGCCATTGCTTTGCTTTCTCCTCATGACCATAACCCTGCAAAACTCTCCGAAAATCTTTTCAAAGCAGGTATTCCATAGTGGTCTATTTCCTAAGTTAGGGCCACAAGATTCCTTCACAGTAACTGATGTGTCCAAAGCAGTTTGGTGTATAGACACTGGGAGTGTGTATGCTCACTGCCTCATACTGACATGAGTACGGTTTTCATGTCACCAACATTTGGGTTTGGGGGTGACACATATTTCAAAGCAGATGAATTAAAGAACCAGTCATAAAACTGTGCCCCTTGAGTGTCTATTAATAAAATTGAGAGTCTAGCCAACAGGAGAATTGAGAGGGGGTTGAAGAAAAAGTGTTCTCCCTTCATCCCTCATGGCCTCTGACCAGTCCATCCAGAAACACACGTTTTCCCTGGGAGGATGCTCTAGGATGCCTGGTGATATTTCACTCACAGAAGAATGGCCAGCAGGGGTGAAGGCACAGAGTGAGACATGCAGGTGTGCAGTGGCCACACCCCTCACAGCACTCACCCTTTGACTTCCCATCATCCCAGAACAGTTCTCCTCGTGCTTCTTTGTTCTCATCCAGGGCAATGAGAAGACCAAGAGGGTTCATCCGGCTGTGGGGGACAAGATTCACACAAGGCACAAATCCTTAGGACTCAAAGAATTTTGCCAAACATTTGCATCAAATTTCAACTGAGAAGGATACTAGACAGTTACATATGACTTCTTTGCTTTAGGGGCAGAGGGAGAATATCCTAAGTATCTTCCTCCAATAAAAATTTTACAAGATGAAGTATTTTAAAGATCTAGGAAGGGAGCACACATGTAAGCCTTAGAACTTCTGAACTGCTGCCATAGTTACCATTAAAACTGCCACTCTAGTGACAATATAGGTTGTTATTAGAGAGGAAGAAATCCTAGACTATGGTGCTATGATCCAGGGCATTTTAGACATGCTACTCCAGGGAAGAATCTTGGTGATTTGAATTAAGTTACAATCTGTATGTGTCAATGATAGAGAAATGTGTAATTAGAAATGGAGGCAAATGGATGGGGGATACACTGAGATCACACAGTGATAAAGCACTTGCCTACCTAGTATGTTCTACACCCTGGTCATTAGGCCAAGGGTCATAGAAGCATAAGCTCAAGTGCAGCAAAACAATTGGCTATATTGGAGGAACAGCATCTTTGGGGCAGTGAAAACCAGCTCTACTATTAACACACTGAAAAAGATAGAGGTGCCAAAGTCAACTTGGAATCTCCTTTCCATAGACTACGAGCATCCTGTTCTTGAAGGGGTCAAATGTCAAGCTAGGGAGCAACAAGACTTTAATTTTTGAAGCAGAAATTTGCTCTCAGTATACAAAGTGACCTGAAACTGGCGTTATTTGACCTGAGGGGGAAAGGATGAGGAAAAGCAGTGATTAGATTTAGTCATGTTTTCATAAAAGTCTATAAGTTGAAATATTAAGAAAATGAGGGAGGTTCAAAGGGGGGGGAGGTTTCAAGCCTCCTAAGAAGTCCCTGTCTATTGAAACCTACTGGGGCTAAACTTTGAAGCCTGTAAGGATGCCAACAAGTACCTCTTCTGTAGAGACAAAATTATAATTGTGCAAAGAAAGATGAGAAAAAGTCAGTGGCTCAGGAGAAGTGGGTGAGACTTGAGTTTGTGTTGCTAAAATCCAATTATGAATTAAAAAGAAAAAACCTGCTCAATTATTGATAAGAAAGAGGAAACCAGGTTTGTAGGAGCATAGTCAATGGAACCCAAATCTAGATCAGAGACAGTGTGAGGCTGGAACAGACAACTATGGCTAGGTCATCAGGCCAAGTCAGGTAGGAAGAATACTGTGTGGGACTGCTCAGAACTGGGTTTTCTCAACTCATGAGACTTACAATGTGAAAATGTCGATAGCCCTGGGAAAGCCAGGGTTGCCTACTACAATTTATTCTCAAAACAAAATGAGTAAAAAGACCAGGAGGAAAGTCTTTCTGAGTCCAGCAAGGGGAAGTTCTCTGTCAAGAGAACCTATGGTGGAGACTGCAGGAAACCCAAGAGCAGAGTTTGATGACTGCCCCACAACAACAACCCACACAGAGATCAAGTATCTTCCCTCCATACTGTGCCTATTGTGTCAGCATCTCGGGGTCAACAGAAGCCTGCTGGAGGAAGCAGACAAAATACAAAAAGTAGAGAAATTTAAGTTCAATAAAATGACTTTTGGCCTTAAGGCCAATACTGGAGAGATCGATCGGTGACTCTCAACAAAAGAATGAGCTCAGAGGTGTGTGACGCAGAACTGTGTGCTCCTTATTCACCTTAAGTGAGTGTTCAGGGCAGGTCGTTGCCACGGCAGGATGTAGCCCCCACGGACATGAAGATTGATGTGCTCAAGAGGGGCTGCTAAGGTCTTCCACTCTCCTGTTGAATTGATAGCTACACCCTGGTGTCAAAAGGAGAAGAAATGATGAGGAAATGCACACATCCCTCCCTGAGCAGCACAGCCCATCCACCTCCCTAAACCTGCTGCCTCGTCATCACCATTTGTCGCACACATGCTTTCATACCTTGTTCATCCACCTGCTGCTGTGTCAGCCTGGCTGTGCTTCTCTAAGTCTCCATGAGAGTCCCTGACCTTTGTAGGATCTCATGTAAACCCCGGACACCCTCACCCTACAACCTACTGTGAAGGTACGAAGTACTTCAGGATGACACTGGGCAATATCTGCATTTATTTCTGGTTGACTGCGGATGTGCTGTCCTTACTCCCACCTGGCCAAGTTCCTATCTACATTGATAGATGCTCCCTTGCAAAGATGGGTATGAGCAGACTTATTTACATATCACTATCTTAAACTGATTTTCCTGTCTTACACTTAACACCTTTGCGGGGCCTCGTGTGAAAGATGCCCACTCATCAGAGCCACAACCTAAAATTCTTTCACATTTTCTCAACCACAGCAGGGCTTCATAATGCAGGCATTTCTTTGCATTTTTCTCTTTTATTGAAAATAGATTTATCTCCATACAATATATTCTGATTACAGTTTCTCCTCTCTCTATGCCTGCCAGTTCCTCCCTACTTTCCCTTCTATCTGGATCTACTCCCTTTATGTCTATCCTTAGAAAAAAGTCATCTAAAAGATAATAACATAATATAATAAGATAAAGCAAAAAAATGGAATAAGACAGAAGACACAGAAGGAAGAGCCCAAGAAAAAGCACAAGAAACACCTATAGATGAAGAGTCATACTTGTTCACGCAACCATGAATCCCATAAAAACACAGAAACCAGAAGCCATAATATATACCCTAAATCTATATGGTAATGCACATATACAGACATACGTATACACATACATACAAACATACAATGAAAACTGAAAATGTAAAATCTGGTATATTATGAGATGCTGTTGAGTTTGATTTCTGTTGGCCATCTATTGCAGGGCATGTAACCTACTCTTAAGAGTAATTTGTTTTCAAGTGGGTCCCCCTTGAAGGAAACTAATTTTTCATTTGAAGACACTTGTCAATTGAAGGTAACTTCTGAGTTATGATGGGTGCATGTGTCCAGTGCTCCTCTCAGCTCTAACAGATGCCAGTCAATGCCAGCACTATTAACAATTAGGTTAAAAAGTTCTTTTCTGTGATGTTATCCTAGTGTGTGTGTGTGTGTGTGTGTGTGTGTGTGTGTACATGGGCCTTAGTGTGTGTGTGTATGTGTGTGTGTGTGTACATGGGCCTTAGTGTGTGTGTGTGTGTGTGTGTGTGTGTGTGTGTGTGTGTGTGTGTGTACATGGGCCTTAGTGTGTGTGTGTGTGTGTGTGTGTGTGTGTGTGCTGTATACTTGTGTTCATATGTGTGCACATGTACACATGGCTGTATGTCAGTGTTTCTCAACTTTCCTAATGCTGCAACCCTTTAATACAATTCTTTATGTTGTTGTGACCCCCAAACATAAAATTATTTTTGTTGCTACTTCATAACTGTAATTTTGCTGCTGTTCTGAATCATAGTATAAATATCTGATAGGCAGGATATCTGATATGTGACTCCTGTGAAAGGGTCATCTGGCCCCAAAGGGATCACCAGCCACAGGTTGAGAACCACTGCTGTATATGAATGTGTACATGGGCTTTAGTGTGTGTGTGTGTGTGTGTGTGTGTGTGTGTGTGTGTGTGTGTGTGTGTGCCCACAATCTTAAACATGCATAGGCCAGATTGCTATCTTCATCATTCTCTCCGCCTTGTTTATTTATTTGTTGGTTAGTTTTTAAGAAAGGTTCTCTCACTGAACCCAGGGTTACTGATTTGCTAGACTGGCTGGATCCTCTTTGTCTGTCTCTCCAGCACTAGGATCACAACTTATTTGATAGTGCTATTACCTTACAGATTTCTCTTGCTATGTGACTATAAAAAGTTTATGTTTCTGCTTCCACAGTGTAGCATGTCATTTGGGGCAACTCGAATCCCTGATCCCAGGCCGTAGTCACTCAAACTCAGCCCTGAATAAATGACTTCACGTTCTATTTGGAATAAAATCTTTGCTTTTAGTTGGCAACACTGTCTCACGTATCTTAGCTAATCACATGGAGCAATTCTTTAGCATCTGTGCAGAAACAGCAGACACTTAAATATAGAGGGGAAAGGTTCTCCGTGAGGGCACACTCACATAAACAGAAATGAGATCTAACATTACTCTTAAGTGCTTTCTGATATTGGAAAGAGAGCTCGCTAGTGCCTTCACCGTATGGCTAACAGTGACATGAGGAGAGACGCATTCACAATGCGCCAGGCACCAGACTGTAGGATTACATGTCACTTCACAGCACTTCTCTAAAAGAGTGACTGGCACTTGTCTGGTCCAAACAGGAAGTGAGAAGGCAGCTTACAAGGGTTGAGTGACCCATGCTAGACCACAGCAGGTGATTTCCAGTGTGAGGATTTGGCCTGTTATCTGCTGAGTCTGTCACCCTCAGGGCTGTTGAACTTTCACACTGCTGGGTTATATGAACATTTAGCAAACTTACCGTGTAGTAGTCATACCAGAGGGCTGTGGGGAAGTACGCGCTGACGTTTCGAGCATTCTGAAAATAAACAGAGACTGGGTGTGGGTGCTGCATTCAGAGACAGAGTAAGCAACCTGCAATGTACCCTGGCATAAAAGATAGAGATGGAGATGGATATGTGTGCCTCAACTTCCTAAAGATCTCCAATGCTGAGAAACCCTGTTTTCTTCCCAGGTTTCCAAGCGTGGAAACTGCCTAACAAAAACCAGTACCTTCATTAAGGCCCTTTGGAGAGCAAGACTTCAAAGAAATGGCCGCCTCCTGCTTGAAACCTTACCCATCCTCTCTCTAAACACACATACCCAAGGTTAGGCATAGAGCAGGAAAAAATGTCTGCAGGTTCACAAGTATTTGGAGATGATTTAATTAGCTTCTCTGTTTAGTGAAATGCTCATAGGGGCACAGAAATAACAGAATGTCTGTTGCCACATGTATAACCACGTGTATAAGGAAGCAAAGAGCTAGCCACCAGCCACAAGGTGACACACATTGCTACAAGCAGTTCTGAACATCTCAGCTAAAAGTGACAGGGGCCGTAAAGAATCTTCACACTACTACTACCCACACCTGATCCCACACTGTTCACTTTAATAAACCATGAAGCTATTTTCACCTTGACTGTTCTGTAAACTGGAATTACGGGGCTGATGTAAAAAAGGAATTGAGGGCAGAAAACTTAAGACACAGAATCCTACGCTGAGGAACCACAAGAGAGGAATGTAGAATAAAACACTTGGTCTCCAGATCTGGTTCACACCAGACTTCCTTCTCTATATTCCCTCAGCCTACCACCTGGGATCCTCCAATTCTCAGAGGTTTCCATACTCACGGGCTCCAGAACAGGGCTGATCAGGAAGGCTGGACCGAGGAGGAACTGTTTGTCTATATTCCAGGTCTCTTTGTCTGACACAAATCTGAAGAGAGAATTGAAGATGACACAATCAGACCAAAGAGGGTTTTGGCTTAATGCCCCGAAGAAATGCGTGAGTTAGGAAGCATATGAGAGATCCTATTGCCCTCTGCCTCCTGTACTCTCTGCACAGGACAGAGGGGATTAAACTCCCAATCTGCCTATGTGTCACGCTTCCAAACCTTCAGAAACCGTCCAAAAATGTGAGTGTGGACAATTTCTTTATCATTGCACATCTAAGTGCAAAAATGCTTTTTGTTCTTAAATCTTTACTGGAATGCTCCTGGAGGTGACCTGGAACAAACATTGGTCTATATTACAGAAATGAAGTTTTAAAAAGGGGGGCTCACAAGAAGAGAAATTATGCTATGGGATGCTGGATCTTTTCTAATAATTTTATATTCAATAGGTGGAATTTCATTCAAGACCTGTGGCAAGCAGACACAGAAGGACTGAGTAAAGAATGGCACCTACTGGGGCAATATTGGCAAAAGAGAGTCACACCTTTAGAGCAGAAGAATTGTTTTCATCAACTCCCACCTCACAGGTTAAATACATTGCCCATTGTTCAACACAAATCCACCTCAACACTTACTCGTGGAGAAGAGGCCGCACAACTGTGCTGCCTTCCGTGTGGGCCTTGTACATCAAGGTGTAGAGATATGGCAACAGGGTGTATCTGGTCTCCAGCACACTTCTGGAAATATCCTCAAAGGCTTCATCCCAGGATACAGGGTCTTGTCTCTAAAGCACCAGAAGAAAAGTGTTCAAAGTCTACCAGAGACAACGAAGGACTTCAAGAAGGTCATTAAAGGCCTATTTGAACGGCATATCAAACATCTAACATACCGAACACTTTACAAAATGATGAAATGGATGAATAGGACTCCTAGAATATTCTTAATGGACTGGTAAATATCAACAAAATTCTACCAGAAAAAAATTGTAAGGCATTCTTCATGAGATATAATGGAAAATAGTCCCTAAGCAAAAAGTCATCAAAATTATATTGGAGACTATGGTTTAGAGGAAGAGGATTAATGGCTTTGCAGCTGTCCCAGGGAACACAGGCAGCAGGACTGCTCTCAGAAACTGAGGTAGCATTTCCAGTGACATATATAGACAAGGAAGCTGACATCCTACCCTGGTCCCAATGGTGTTGTGGTTCCTGGAGAAGGGGTAAAAGGCTCCCAGCTGCATCCAGCGAACACACATCTCATACTCAGCATCTTGAAAGAACCCACAGATGTCTGACCCGGTCTGAAACAACAAGGAACCAAGTGAGCTTTGGTGTTTTCTGAGAGATGCTGCCCCCTTCCTAGGGAGGAGGAGATTGCAAGAGCACTTACATAGGAGATGCCAAAGAGACTGAACTCCATCATGCCTGCAAGGAGAGATACAGCAGGATCAGGACAGGCACTTCTCCTCCTCCTCCTCCTCCTCCTCCTCCTCCTCCTCCTCCTCCTCCTCCTCCTCCTCCTCTTCCTCCTCCTCCTCCTCCTCCTCCTCCTCTTCCTCCTCCTTCCACCTCACCAAAGATCCTACACCCCACTCCATTCACCGGCAGCAGAGGCCCCTGGACACAACCCACACACCAATGATGGATTTCCCCAGCTGGTCCCAGGCAGCTGTGTTATCTCCCAGCCAGTGTCCTGCCCATTGTCCAGAAGAGGGGAATGTGGAGCGTGTGATGACAATCCCTCTCTCTCCTGTCACCTCCTGAACAGCTCTGATTGGGGAAACAAGAAAAAAGTTAAAGGCAGAACAATGGAAGGAAGTCAATAGAGCTTCCTCCCCAGAACTCTTTCTCTTAGAACATTGTGACAAAATCTGTTTTGTATGACTAGAAAGAATAGAGAAACAACCCTTTAGAAGAGATCTGGTTGGTTAATGGGATAAGAACGGTGGTAAGTAAAGCCTTTGCACAGTTGTTTTCAAAGTATCTCACCATGTGACAATTCATGTCCCCAAATAGTGAGTACTCACATGATCTGGTTGTGTTTTTTTTTTTTTTTAAGCACATGCTTGACATTCTTTATTTGAATATTATTTTTCTTTTGGCTCACATTGTGAATGTGATAGCTACTTCAACAAAACACCAGCTGATTATCCAACATGAGTAGCTAAAGAAAATCAAAGACCTAAAGAGATGACTCACGTTCAACACAAAGGAATGAGGCTTCTAGTCCTCAGTTACCTCTGTCCTCTTGGACCAATGATACCACAGCCCTGGCTACACTGCAGAATGATGTGTAGGATGCCTGTGGGTATGCTCAAGAGAACTATAGATTTCCTCACAGGGCTGACTTCATGATTACAGAGAGATGGCTTAACCAGTAAGAACTGTTACTTGGTTACATTACACTTACATTATACTTAAACCTAGGGACAGGAAAATGGATACAAAAGTAGAGAAGCTACAAAACCCATCACAGAAGTAGTACCAATAGGAGAAAGGAGAGAGAGGGTCACTCACTCATAGGTGGGTCTGGTCTGGGACCACCCATACAGGCTGTGCACATCATAGTGCCGCACCCGGGAGCCATCTGGAAGGATCTGCTCACTCTCCATGCACAGAGTCTTGCTGCTCAGGCCCCTGTCCCTGGCTTCCAAATCTGAGGGGAAAAAATCAACCTCAGTGAAGATCAGCCTTGACTCTTAATTCTTGACTAACATCCTCTGCCTGGGTCCCACTCTACCTCCCAAGAGCATAAGAACAGTAGCCTTCTCTGAGTAGTAAGGTGACTGAAGGCATTTTCAGCATCAAATTCACTGAAGAGAATGGAGGGGGGAGGGACACAGGTTGTCAAGTGTGCACTATGGGGCAGATCCTAGTATAAGCTTCCTTAAAAGATTTATTTGTGTATGTGTGTGTGCGCATGTGTGTGTGTCTGTGTGTAAGGGAGAGGGGTTGCCTGAAGCCAACAGAAGGAAGCATCTAATACTCTGGAGCTGGAGTTCTCAGTGACTTTGAGTCACTGGACATGAGTCCTCTGTTAGGATGGCATTTTCACTCTTAACTGATGAACCAGCCTTCCAGTACCATAAGTTTTTAGTTTTTAATGCACAAGTTATTTCATATCATTTTATCATATTTCTGTGAGTGGAAAATGTTGTCTGCCTCTCACACTTTAGGAAACTTAAATTTGCTAATGTCTTTGGAAGGTCACACAACTCAGAAAAGGCATAGTCTAAGGAGCTAAGCTATAAACATGCATCACTCCGAATCCACCCGGTCCATGAAGAAGAGAAGACACTTCATTGTACATCATCATTCAAAAAGACATTCTGTAAGTTATCACACCGCAGAAACATTATCACAGTGTGAACAAATTCAAAAAATTTTCTAATGTCCCCAGTTGGATAATATGACATGCTTTTGACTTAGGACATATGAAACCAAATTAATGGTGAGGAGGTGCCATGGTGGTTATGGTAACCCCAGGATGCTCAGCTCATCTTTCTTGCAGGCACTGAGCAACAAGGAAAGAGATTCCAAGGTCCTTACGTGGCATGTAGGGAGGACGGTTCAGGGTAGCATCGCTGCAGCCTGGAGGAACTGCCCCATTCACAAAGCTGGAAGGTTCATTCATATCCTACAAATAGTGAGATTATGGCTTACTTTTAAAGATACTTAAGTTCTGTCAATTCAGAAACAAAGAAATAGTCACACATTCAGTATCTAGCATCTCTTTCAGTGCTACCCAGAGAGGATGATGAACTACAGGGGAAGCACAGGCTAGGAAAAACATCTACCCTCAGCATGACAGTCCAGATGACTTAATTTTTCCCCTAGGACAACCAATGCTCTAAGGATTTCCCACTAACTGTTATGAAGGTTTTAAAACAGGAACTTCAGGAGGGTTCCCATGTACTAAGCAGGGACAATTCTAAGTTTGATTGGATGATTCCCACTTTGCTATCTAAACTCTTTTTCTGAAATTATAATCAACTAGGCTAACATCATGAATCCACATGCTCACAACAACACATACACACACAAACACACCCATATCCATGTACACACAGACACATCTATGCACACTTACAATCCACAGGCCATCAAACTTCAAGCTCTTGGTTGGATTCTGTTGGTTTGTGTGGAGTTCTTCAATCTCCTTCTTCCACCACGTGACAGTTGAATTACGGAAAAAGTCTGGGAAGGCCACATAAGCTCGATATAGCTGTCAAATGATGATACAATCCACTTATTTTAAATGAATATATTATATAGGAAGCAGACACTAAGAACTTAATTAATTCTTTTATCTCCATAGTTGTGTATAGTGATAGTCGGAATAGAGCCTATGCAATTTAACATTCTTGACTTATCAGAAAAATATTTAAAGACTGACAAGAACAAATAATACACCTTCGCAGCATCTGGAAACCATTGCATTGTTTGCAATGGAGTAGTCCAGGATTCCTGGGCTTTGTGTGGTTAAAACTTAAATTTAAATCTTCCATGCTTGTATCAAAAATAGGGACTTTTTTGATTAATGCTTAAACCCAACAGGCTGTCTAGATCTCTCAGCTGTACCCTGTGAAACATGAATAGGACAGCTTCGTGATCAGCTAAACCTTCATACATGTCTAGTAAACTAGGACTGTCTTACACTTACTTCCCAAGCACACATACTGATACAATTCCAGTCCCTCAATTAGGATCATGGTTAAGGAAGAGTTAAAGGTCCAGCAAATATTGTATTTCAAAGAGGGCAACCACCCAACCATGTGAACACTGCTCAAAGGTATACCAGAAAAACTCCTAGAATAATGAACAGGCTGCCTCAGGGCTTCAGATAAACATCTTAGAAAGAGGAGTGCCTGATGCTTCTCTTGCCAGTTGTGTCAATGAATTTATTCATACAAGCAACAGATGCAAATGAAGATGAGAAAAAATAGGGCTGGAATCTTGACTATTGGTTCCATTAAATGGAAAAGCCTGTTCATAGAAGATATAAAATCAACAATATGAGACTACAAATAAAGGCAAAAGCAAACTCTATAGACTCAATGAAGGATGGAAGGGTAGTGCCAAAATAATGTGTGGATAGGAGCAGCCAATGTTTGAACATAAATGTACACAGAGAAAAAAGATTCCACAACCAAGGACAAAGTCCAGAAACTGTTTTGTAGGAAGAAATGACAGTATTCTTAGAGGTAGCAACTAGTTGAGTTATTAGCCCTCAGGAACTGACAGCTGTGGACTGGAAATTGCCCTGTGACATGGAAACTATGGCGTGAAATGTGACACACTGAGTCTTAAGCCCCAAGGTCAATAATGCGGACATCACAGCTTGAAGGAGACACTGCTTCACATAAAATAATGGGTCTCAGACTGAGAGTCTCACATGCGTCTGTCATAAAGGAGGACACATCTAGTAACCTAGACATGACTGTCTCTTCCTGGCAACCTGACTACATCCAGCATCCACAAAGGGTCTTTTACCTCCACTTGACTGTCCCAGTCTAGAGAGCTGTTCACCACAATACCAGGGTAATCAGGCCACACCTATGGAGAGAAAAGATTTAAGAACAATGTTCTGAACGAATTTTCATAGAAATAATTTCTTAGGAAACAAAAAGCAAAGGTTCTAAGAATAATAGTTGCCAGGTACCATCGAGAACAGATTCCACAAAGCCCTTAAGCCTATTAGCAGGTATTTACAGAAAACAAAATAACAGGCACAAAATCAACATTCCTGAAAACCACTAACTGTGTCTCTAACAGAGGGTGAGGATCCCTGGATCAACACTCAGCTCATACCTTTCCCCAGACAATGTCTCCACCATTGGGATATCTGATAAAGACGTCCTCCTGTAGACCTCGGGTGAAGGCAGGATAGGGCTCTGTCTCATTGCCAGAAATAGCTGGGTCCTGAAAGCAGAGCACAAGGCAGGTGGAAAATTAAGACAGATTATGACAAACAAGATAGGGTAGAAAAGTGAAGTCCCCAATTGCAATTTTCACTATAGAGATTCCGTGACACCCAGGGAATGCACTTATAGTAATTGCACTTTTATTTCTCTCTGAGAACTGGAAAGGACAGACATTCTAAGGAGGTCCCCACACAGGCCCATCCATGGTCCCAAGTGCAGCCTGCACATTCACACAAGGACTCACCAGAATGAGGATGACCCGCATCCCATCTCTCTTCATGCGATTGATCAGGTCTGGGAGCCCAGAGAACTTGGGGCTGAGGGTGAAGTCCAGCTGCCTCTCCATGTAGTCAATGTCTGAGTACTGCACGTCCTGGGAGGACACAAGAAAGTGTGGCTGCTGTGGGAACGCTCAGGCTCTGGCAGTTACCACACCTTGTATCTGGTATTTAAACCGCTGTTTATGACATATTCTACCTAGGGATCTTGGACCAATTTTTAAAAATTTCACTCAGAAACAGAAAAAAAAAATTTCAATATCAACAAAAAGTTTAAGATGAGTATCTTTAAGACTGTTGTAAAAAAAAAAAATAGGAACACCGTAGGAGAAAGTGCTTTGACTTTATGAGTATGTCCTGAAATCAGTGATGTGTGTTTATGGAAAATAATGTCATCTATTCAGTCCTAATATGATTCAGATCATAGGTCTCCTATGAAAGAATCAAAACCAAAACAGTCCTCACTGTAGGGGACCCAGTGTATTGTAATAGATTATAATGTAAATACCTGTGCATTCCAATGACCTTAGGTGACCCCTGTGAAAGTGTCATATGACACCCCAAAAAAGGTCACAACCAAAAACTGAAAACTCTGTGCTACAGGAAGTGCTCTGCACTAATGCAACACAGAACAATATGTACAAGACAAACACAAAGGATTACAACATGATAGGCCTCTGGTTTTGAGTGAATGTGGCTGTTTCTGTAAGTGATTCCACTACCAACTCAATACAGGATTCCAGCATGGAGCCAGTGAGAAGCTCTGAGATCAGGAAGCATTCATTGTGCTGTACTAGGCCCAAGAAAGCAGTCCTCAGAGGGGACAGATTCACTGACTTTGGGTTTAATTTCCTTAATTAAGTAAAACTAGTATTGGAGTGGTGTTCTATGATCATGTCAGCAAGGACAGTATAGATAAATATATTGAAGTCCGTCAAAAACAGAGGAAAGCCTGGTAGAGGAGGCAGCACCCATGAACCAGGCTTAGCTCCTCCTTGTTATTCTAAGCCACCATACTTATGAGGGCAGTGGTCTTCCCTAAATCACTATGGATGGTCTAGGCTCAGTGTGACATGAGAAAGCACAGTATAGCATTTTAAAACCACATTTAAATCTGACAAACAAATCCTCAACAGATGCACATACATAGGGGATCTGCTTAGCCACCATCTCATCATACAAGCTGGCGATCTCAGTGTCATTCTCATATCCATAGCGACACAGCTGGAATCCCAGGGACCAGTAAGGTACCATCACTGGCCGACCAATCAACTAGAAAACAGAAAGGAAGTGTTAGAATGTTAGAGGAGAAGCTGGTTAGAAGTTAGATGTGACGTCAGAATATTTTACTCTAATTAGACACCAAATTCAAACCCAGAGACTAAGTAGAGTGCTGTGTGGAGTTCCAGGTATACACTACAGAAAGCCTACAGCTTCTCAGAGCACACTTTCCAGGAATTCTGGAAAACCTGATTTTACTCAGATGTCTAGAGATATAACTGAGATACTAAAAGCACACAACACCAAGAGAAATAACTTAGAGTACAGTCTTGCTGATTGTGTGACCTTAGGCAGGTATGTGTGATTTCTGTGCTTGTTTCTTTACCTGTAAATCAGAGCTAAATAGTAAGCGCTGTCACCCATTGTTTGACTGAGTAACTAACTTACTATGTGTGACACACTCTCACATGCACTAAGTAATAGACACAATAGATATTTCAAACGTTTGTTGATGTCACCAGCAATGTTATTATTTCCCATGACCATAATTCCCACCATCATCACCACAAGCACAATCATCGTCTCAGTCACCACATGCTGTGACAATGTCATGATGCAATATTCACCCTCAGGATAACCCTCATTGCCACCGCAGTCAACCCTACTGCTACCAAAACTATCGTATCTGCCAAGACTGTCACCATCATGACCTTACTCTCTCAGCTCCCAATACCAACTCCACTCAGTCACTTTCATGTTCACCTTATGTCCTATCTTCCTCTCTACCCTTTTCACCATAACTGTCTCCATCCTCACAATCACTTTCACAAATGATACTGCCACTAAAGTCTAGACCAGCATCCCTCACCACATCACCAAGATCTCTACTACCACAGCTCCGCACCACACCAGACTCACCAATAGTTACCACAATAATTTATACACTGCAATATGTGGAGAAAACAGGATTTAATAGTTATAGGAATATATCCATGTATTACTTATGATGTATTAAAGCTTGAGTGAGGATTCAGAGAAACTCAGCCTCAAGCTATAGAGATCAGGCAGTGGTGGCACACACCTTTAATCCCATCAGCCAGATGCTAGGAGGTGGTGTTACACACGTTTAATCCTAGGACTCAGGAATAAGAGGTAGATTTCTGTGAGTCCCAGGCCACCCAGATCTACAGAAGAATGAATCAGTCTAAGAGAATTATAGCTCACACCTTTAATCCCAACATTAGGGTAGCATATAAGACAGAAGCAAGAATTCATTCTCCAGCCACTCTGAGGAAAGGTTACGAGTCTGAGGCTTGGGGAGAGCTTATAGAGATAGGATCTGCCCATTCAGTCTGAGATAGAGGTAGGAAGCTAGTGACCAGCTGCCTTGCTCTCCTGATATTCAGCTTGAAGTTTGAACCCCAATATGAGTCTCTGGGTCTTTTATTTATCCCTGTTACATATCCGCTCTCCAATATTCCATATTATAACTTCTTCTGAGAAAGACCATCAAATTCAGGTACCATATGAGTCACAGTATATGGAAATCCTGTATGGCAGGATTGAAACACATTGTGAGTGCATGTGCACACACACACACACACACACACACACACACACACACACACACACACACACACACACACACACACACATTTCATAAACGCATTCCTTCCTACCTCTGTGTATTGCTGAGTGACAAGCTCTGGAGTTGGGCCCAAGAACACATAGAAGTCCAGAATGCCCCCTGTGGTTCTGTATGTTAGCGCAGGCAGGGGTTGGAATGTCACATCTGAAAACACATGAAAATGTAACTGAAACACTTCATTTGAGAACATTAACCCTGGAATCCCCACTTTCTCTCTCTCTCTTCAATTTGAAGACCCTGACAGCACACATTCAGGAGTAGGTGCATCTAGAATTGAAAATGTTAAAGGAAAGCTCTCACTAGCTACATTAGAGAAAATGGTTGGGGAAATTTTATATAATTAAAATATACATAAATGGTCAAGGAAAGGAAAAACTGATCCACAAAGGTTATAATTTTTTCAATAGTGACAGCTATAGCAAATTATATAAACAATTCCAGAATCATTAGCAAACAATAAGGGACACAGGTTCATCCTACCCATGGCATTGCTGTTCAGCAGGAGGACTCCGTGGGCATTGCCATCCTCCTCTAGCCCCATGTAGTAAGGATGGACACCATAGGAATTCTTCTTGTACTGAGAGGAGCAGGGAAAAGAGGTTAGGAGACGGTGTGCATGGGAAGAAACTCAAGAGAAACTTGACTGTTACATTGAGTCAAGATTCTCCTGGTAACAACAGGAGAGGGAAAGGGAGCTTAAAAACATGTCCATCTGCCTGGCAGTGCAAGGCAACAATCACGTGGAGTCTGGAAAGAAGAAGCCCAAGACACACAGTGTGGATGGAGAGGACAGAACACAGACCACAAGCCCTGTGCTTACCCCCGGGGGCTCGTCCCTGGAAAACATGCCCCACGTGTGCCAGTTCAGGTCTATCTTGAAGCTTGTGTGCTCAGTTTCCCCAAAGCCATAGATGTGTGTGGAGGGCAGGCGGGTGGAGATGCGGATAAACATGTCATTGAAGGTGAAGCCAAGGAGCTGAGAGTCCCAGCTGCAGGGGGAGAAGGGACGTTTACAAAAGAAAGCCAGGGTCCCAGGAGGTTACAACTGCTGCCTTCCTGAGGACAACAGAGCTCTGGATCCTCCTCATACCACCAGAGCTAGATTGTCCTCCCAACAAAACAAGCAAGAGTAGTTAGTTAGTGGCTAAAACAGTCACCATTGCTAAAGGACTGAGTCACCATTAATTCTCCTGTACTGTATCATTCCCTTTACTGACATCCACAGTAACAAATTCAATTCTTTCACTTTACCCCCCCAAACTCACTATGCCCTCTGCTCTTGATGACCCCTGGTGGTCCACGTCCAACATGTATCCAGGATGTGAGATGAGCACCTCACACCACCTCACACTCCTGCTCCCAAGCTCCCTCCTCCCTCCTGAGAGCATCTGAGGACCCTTCAGGGCTGCTCCTGTTGTAAATCACACCTCACACACCTACTTTGTCTCCCATATCTACCCTCACTATTACCTCTGGTGATCTCTCTACTGTAACAGACAAATTTCCTCCAGCTCTTGACATATCATTCTGTCACAAATGTTCCTTTGCAAACATCACGTCATCCTCAGAGACACAACCGAGATCGTGGTCTCTAAGTCAGAAAATAACCTGGTTTCCCTGATTTTTTCCACCATAGCAAGTATCGCTGCATCAAATTACTCCTTAAAGTACACTTTATACTTTGTTTAATGGAAGAAATAGCACACCTGTCTACAATCACAGTGCCAGAAGATAGCCTAATATACAGAAAGAATTCAGAAAATACTTGTTCAATACTACCCTCGGACATGCAAATTCCTTAGTTGTCATTTTCACAGTTCCTCTAAGAACAGAAAGCACTCCCTTGTGTGTGGTGATTGGATGAGATATCCCTCATAGTCCCAGTTATTTCAATACTTGGTCCCCATTTGGTCACTATTCGGGAACTATTTTGGAGGTGTGGCCTTGGTAAAGATCGTATGTCACTCAGAATAGGCTTTGGATTCAAAGCTCACACCATTCCAGGTTTGCTTTTTTTTTCCTGTTTGCAGTCAAGATGTGAGCACTCAGCTGTCCTGCTGGCCTGTCTGCCTCCTGCATCCACTTCACCACCATTCACTCCAGCCTTCTGAAGCCAGAAAGTTAAATAAACTCTTCTATAAGTCGTGTTAGCCGTGGCTTTTTATCACAGGCATAGAAGGTAACTAATACATCACGGATCTGAACAGGGGCATCTGAGGCTCTGAGCCAGGTGTCTGCAATGACAATGAGCTTGTGAGGAATGTTTAGGAAAGCAGGAAGTCAGAGTCAGACCAGGGCCCACTTACATCACAGTGCCTGTACTCTTCCTGCGAATTTCAATCCCAAATGGATTCTCCTTGATGAGGACATCGTAGAGACGGCCGTCAGTTGTGCTGGATGGAGAAATGGGGATATTCAGAGGCACTGGGACTTCATACCGACTGTCGTTGGGATCGTAGATCTAGACAGGAAGAAATCATTTCATGTGAAGACAAAATTATGACAGGTACCTTATGATGTTTTCCTAGCATTCTGACAGTGATCACAATTAGCAACATTCCATAATTAACACTATAATTACATAACTGAAATATAATTTAAAACAACTAATGAAGATGTTGAATTTCCACGACACAAAATACTAGAGGATTGAACACCAGATATCCTAACTGTACTGAATTGATCAATCCATCATGTGTAAAAATGTGACAGCATCACAACAATAGTGTACACATTCACAGTTAACTGTCATTTCAAAAGAACCCTTTAGACATGAATTGATCTCTAGAGATGAATACCTCAGCATTCCCTTAGTGTGTCTGACACAGTCTAGAGGCTGTAGGTTTCCTCTTCTTTTGCATCACAATACAGGAATTAACCAACACATCAGAAAACAATTTCCTGTTAGATAGCTTGATCTGGGACATGTCTCAGTATTGTGGGCTCTAGAGCATTCCTTCATCCATTTCAACATTACTGTTAATGTGAAAACCTCATTCTGAAATTGGTGTGGTATTTATAAAAATATACTGTTTTGTCTGTCTAAGGAGACCTGAAACCTTTCATAAAAGGGAAAAAATCTAAGTTTCTCTGGCTAAAACCATCCTTTCTGAAAGGGATGAAGCTGAATAATTAAGAATCCACAGTCTACTGCTGACACAACAGCAAATAATTGAGAAAGGAATAAGCCAAGGTTAATGTTGTGAAAAGCTTAGGAACTCATGGGAAATAGGACAGAAGAACTCAGCACTCCTGAGGGATGTGAGCTAATAAAAACTCTGCAGAAGGGCTTTGCTATTACAGAGAAGGAACAGTGAGATGGTTTCATGGAAGAAATACAGGTTGAGTCTTAAAAGTTAAGCAACAATAAACCAACACAAAACTGACAACAAGTGATTCTGGTAGAGAAACAACAAACACAAAGATCCAGAGAGCTGAGCTGGGCTCAGAAAGACATGAGTATGGTAGAAAGAGCTACAGCATGGCTAAGTGGTTACTGAGTGTGAGTTGAGGCTACACACCCAATCAACTCCATTCTGGTGAGGACACACACATCACCATCATCACATCAGAAGATGGAGAACTCAAGTCCAGATTGAGCTCAGATTCTAAGAGTAGTCTGGACAAAGCCACTCTGCCGTGATCAGTGCCTTGTACTCTTCCAGCAGCACTGGAGTGCTCACTATATATAACAGCCTATGTGAGGGATTCCAGTACCACCCTGGTGGAAGACAGCTAACAGTTTAATAATGAAACAAACAAGAGGATAGCTAGTCCATCCTTTGTCCCTTTCCTTAATTAAACCATGGAGGGAAAAGAAATTACTTTCATGAGTATTTCAAATGTGCCTCCAATTATTTTATTCAAAAATCATACTCCCCCTCATATATTTCAATCACGTATCTTATCAGTTTTCTGAATTCCATTATCATTACTAACCATACACACACATTTGAATGCTATGAACATGGGAGTAATTCTTCAGGCATGCTCCTCTTGTAGTTGATTTGAATGACCAAGATGGTCTCAAGGTCTCAAACATATCCCTGTTGCCCATCTCCCGTCTTACCCATAGACCAACTCATCCACAACTGCCCAACCTTCCAGGTAGACTTCTCTGCTTCCTCTCTGTGTTTTGTCCTCCTAAACATTTTCTTTAGACAGAGTGATTCTCTCAAATTTAAAATTAGGAGAGATTTCCCTGTTCTAGCAGTCATCTAATTACTCTCCTTATTAGAATGTTGTCCTACACTATTTGATTAAAACATAAAACTTTTTTTGGAATGCTGTTACAAAAGGTTGCAAAGGATGATGGAACTAGAAAGGCCCTGTGCACACCTGATTGCACACTGTGTTTACCTTGAACTGCAGCATTTCATTCTTGTGGTAGATCACTTGCACTTGCAGTTGCTTCACGGGTGTAGAGGGGAAGGCGTTGCTATAAGGAGAATCCTTCAAGGAAATGTCAGCTGTGGCCTCGTTCTGGTGATACTGAACATTGCTGACTGAGTACAGGTCACTGGCAAAGAAGCAATAAGGAACCCCAGGAGTGTCCGATTCCTGAAAAGAAAGTCAATATCCTAGATCAGCAGGGATCTGGAGTTGTCAAATAGATTAGAAAAGGCCATTTATATGGAGAAAGTTATTGTTTCATTCACTCATACCTATAGGAAAGTAAACATGGATTTAACTTTCAGGACTCTAAACAACACAGTAAACATCCCACTCTTCCACTTTACAGTCCTCAATAAAACTCAGGCTCTTCTGGAGACTTTTCTTTCCCTGGATTTTAATAAATCTGGGGTTAGATGACTGTGCTAAAGCCATTGCAGGCTGTATTGGGTGCCAGTTTATCTGAGCATCCTCAGCAAGCTCACCTCCCAGATGCAGCCACGGGCAGTGCAGTTGGCCTCAGAAGCTCCATGCTCGTCTGGATAGCAGTCTATCTTCTCCTGGTCCCTCTTGGTGCTCCAGTGGATGGCGTATGGTTCTCCCAGCACGAGATGGAGATCTGTGATGGTGGCAACCTGAAGGAATGCAAAGACATCCTCAGGACTAAGCTCTTTCCAGACCACAACTTTTTTTTTTAACAGAAATTAAGTATAAATGTCATTCTTAGTCTGTCTTTATGCCCTGCTTTTCATGATTAATGAGCACACTATAGTTTGTAAGAGTACAACTGTATATATGGAGTAAGAGATAGTGACAAAAGGAAAACACCAGTATTCTATCAAGACCTTACATATTACACTGTAGGAAGAGATAGATGATGAAACCTGCTGTGATCACACTTTTTCTTTTCATTCCTTCCCTGAACCTCTTGACCCCTGTTCATTTTATCAGAAACGTTTTCTCCTTCTAATCCCAAATAAGCTGTTTTTGCCATTGATCTCCTTGCCGTGTCATGACCACTGTGGTGGGTGTGAAATGCCTAGAGAATAGGGCAATACGAGTCATCCAGTTCCAGTTTTCTCCCGAATCTTACATAGATTACTTCAACTCTTTTTTTTTTTTTTTTTTTTTTTGAGACAGGTTTTCTCATTGTAGCCCTGGCTGTCCTTTAACTCTCTCTATAGACCAAGATGTTCTCAAACTCACAGATATCTGCCTCTTTCTGCCTCCCAAGTGCTAGCATTAATAGTATGTATCACCACTGCCTGGCCAATATCAATTCTTTTGATCTCAGATCTATCAACTAAGGATAAGATTGGGGAATAGGAAATATCGTTACATAAAGTCCCATTTTCAATATACTAAGCCAGTCATGGAGTTAAGGGCAGACAATGTCAGACTCCTGACCCCTTTGGCTGCCATGTTCTGATAGCTCAACGTAGAGAGCATCACCAAGGCAAATGCTGTCTAGGCAAATGGGGCCCTTTCTGAGTCATTACCAGCTGTCTTATTAGTATGAAATCTCCTCTCCTTTCTTAGTATTTCAGGTTCATATAATATATCCTATCAACTAATAACTGATGTTTTAATGACTGCAGCATATTCATGGTCAGAAAAGTAAATCTGAGTTCACTTTCTGGGCCAGGGTTTCTTTCTTGCTAGAAGTACAGGCCCCTTCTGCTTTATCTCTGCCTTCCTCTTCTTCCAACTCCCTTTCCTTTGCTTCTTTTGTTTTCCTTTTTCATCTCTCTAGAATAAGGGCATTCTGACTAGATCCATGCAGCAGTGACTTCCAGTCATTAGATAAGACAGACCTTACTCCTGACAAAGTTCAAACTCTGAAACAATTCCAGCAAGTTTTCAACTTTGAACTTTTAATTGCAGAAAAATAAACCAATCTGTTTGCCATCTCATACATCTTGTCACATAAATCTGATGAACCCAACCTTGTTTTATGTGTACCTGTATTTTGCTTGCATGCATGTCTCTGTGTTACATGTGTATACTACCCACAGAAGTGGTATTGGATCCTCTGTAACTGGAGTTACAGATGTTTGTGAACCATCATGTGTGTACTAGGAATCAAACCTGGAACCTCTGGAAGAACAGCCAGTGATATTAAGTGCTGAGCTATTTCTCCATCTCCACAAAACCAAAAAGTTGGTCTCAACTACTGCATGTCATCAATTTTTTTACAATCAAACATTTTACAAACGTTGGCTTAGACACCTTCTTAATAGTTTTGTATATTTTCACGTATTTGAAATGCATCTCTCACCACCCTGATTGAAACAGTAATGGATGAGTTAAGCATTTTATTTTCTATTGTGAACAAGGCTTGTTTTCACAGAAGCATCCTTCAGATGTCTTAAACTTGGCAATAGACACAACCAACCACATAATTCTTTATTTGTAACTTCGTCATAAATGTATCCTCTTCATATGTTGTCATGACAAAATGTCACATATCAACACACCATTTAGTAGAAATCTCAGCTAACTAGGTAAAGGTTCTTCCCAGTGCTGAAAAACTAGAGGAATGGAATGGAAGTCATACAGAAAGGCTGAATCTCATTATAACTGCCAGAATACCACTTTTCAATCACTTCTAAGTTAGTTAATCACAGCATCAACTTTTTCATAAAATATTCTTGCAAATGTTAGGGAATATATACTATTCTCAAGAGAGCTTAGCAAAAGGAAAGAAACATTAAAATTTAAATAAATAAGAGCAATTTAAACTTTTAAATTCCTAGGATCTCTATCTCTACCTTCACCTTGAAGCACAAGCCATCAGCCTTCAGACCCCATCCCTCGGATCTTGTCCCCACATCTAGTCAGAGAAAACCAAACACTGAGAGTAAAGAAAATGAGGATGGGGAAACTGGAGTCATGGTGCCTCAAACTATCTCTCCATTTTTACCTTCCTCCTTCATACTCTGACGTCACCATCAGGTTTCAGATGTGCTCTGGTTTTTCAATGACACATGTCATCTTAGCAAGAAGTGGTTTCAAGACACCATGGAGGTCTATCAATTCTTACCTTCAGAGTTGAGTTGTAAGTGACTTGAGGAGACATTTGACTAAGGACACCATTCTGTTTCACTCTAACATTGAAAATTTCCTCTGTCCCAAAGATTTTAACTTCCTGGAATTCTAAGTTATTGGGATCCTTGTAGCTTGCACTTGAAATTGTCACATTCAAATGGTTCTGAAACACATCAAGCATAATTATGAACAAATAGTGTATAGATTCCTTAAGCCCACAAACACTGCATCCTAGACTCCACCCTTGACTAAAGGACTATCAATTTTCTTTGCTGGTGCATGCTAATGGGAGTACGAATTTATTTTTACAATGCCCATAGAGAGAGTGAGGAAACAGAGTGATACTTTATAGAATTGTCTTTTACAGACTGTTGACTGTTTTCAATAAATATAGCTGATGTAATTATTATGAATTAAGTCATAAAAAGCAATGTATTCATCCACATAAATGCTGATATTTAAATAAATACAGTTACATGCATATAGCTGAACACATACAGACATCTTCAGACAAAATCCCATACAATATTCATAAAAATATGCACTCACTTGGGTGACAGAAAATTCACTGAAAATGTAAGTGTTCTTGGTCACAGTATCTGAAAGAAGAAAGAGATGTCAGACTGGCCTGGCAACCACAGAAGCTGAGCTTCACCTTCTTCTCCTAAAAACTGGCTCCTCTTTCTTTTTGTGACTGAAGAACACATCACTAGATCTGTGTATCACAGCTTCTTTATTCATTCATCTGTCAGGTAGATTTGGCTGCTTCTGGCTGTTCACTAGCACAGACAATGCCACAGTGAATAGGAGAGGTTCAGCATCTCTGTGGCATACTGTTTTCATTTCTTTTGGAAGGTATATACCAAGACATGGAACTTCTGTGCTAGATGGTAGTTCTATTTTCAACATGTGAAGAAGTGTCTACACTGTTCTCCATAATGCCTCTGCAAATTTATTTTATAATTTTGTTGCCTTTGTTTTTGGTGTCATGCTTAAAATCACAACACCATGCCCAGTATCAAAGAAGCTTTCCCCTATATTTCCTCCTAAGAGGTTGTTGTTGTGTATGTTGTCCATTTTTTCACTTTAGCTAAGATGGGGAAACAACAAACATATCTAATAGCAGACAAATGAACAAGAGAATTACAGTGCATGTATGCAATGGAGTATCCTTTAGTGTTAAAGAGAAGGAAGCCCCACATTTTTAGAGCAGAGATGAATCTGGATCGTGTTCCACTAGGAGAAGCAGGTAAGACAGCAAAGGAGAAGCAATGTATGAGCTCTGCTTACACAGGGGCTAAATAGCCGCACTCACATAAGAATTCCGAAAGAGAGACAGACAAAGAAAAAGAGAGATGCTCTCCCTCCTCCATCAGTGGTTCATCTCTCGTGGCCTCTGACCAGTCCATCCAGAAACACACGTTTTCTCTGGGAGGATGCTCTGGGATGCTTGGTGATATTTCACTCACAGCAGAATGGCCAGCAGGGGTGAAGGCACAGAGTGAGACATGCAGGTGTGCAGTGGCCACACCCCTCACAGCACTCACCCTTTGACTTCCCATCATCCCAGAACAGTTCTCCTCGTGCTTCTTTGTTCTCATCCAGGGCAATGAGAAGACCAAGAGGGTTCATCCGGCTGTGGGGGACAAGATTCACACAAGGCACAAATCCTTAGGACTCAAAGAATTTTAGAAAATACTGCCACAAAATTTCAAACGGGTAAAGGTATTAGTCATGGATGACTTCTTCCCTTCAGAGACAGGGGCAAGAATACTAGGAGACATTTTCTCCATATCACCGTCGCAAGAAAGAAGTGTCCCAAACCTCAGCAACGTATTTCCAAACAGGAAGTCTGGATGTGATCACTGCATCAGCTACAGTGAATTCTGTGGCTGCTCTGAAATGCACAGTGCAGACCATAAGAATAGGAGGAGTATTAGACAGTGGTGCTGTGGCCGGGTCAGTAAAAACACACACTGTACTACAAGGACCAGATCAGCTGCCACCATAGGTTTTCTCTGCCAATGAAACTTTTACTCAGAATCACATGCAATAAGGTTCATCTATACAATGGTAACTTTACATTGCGTGTCTTTGATCACGGTGATTTGTTTGTTTGTTTGTTTGTTTTTGAGACAAGCCACTCAGACTGGCTCCCTCGCCCAGGCGGGCTGTGAACTCATGACCCTATACTGCCTCTGCCACTCAAGTGCCAATTCTATTATACAGCACTAAGCCTTAGTTTAGTTTAATGTCTATTATGTTCTTTTGAGAAAAATAAAACACACCCAGTTGTGAAAAGAGGCAAAGCACATTCATAAACAGCAGAACAATGAATGCAAGAGGCAAAGCACATTCATAAACAGCAGAACAATGAATGCTTGCATACTGCTTTTGGCCTTGAGAGTTGTGCTTGATGTAAATGTGTCTTTCATCATCACCAAAGGATCAGCTCATGGTACGCAAAGCAGAGCCCTAGTCCCATGGCTCACCTTAAGTGAGTGTTCAGGGCATGCTTCTGCCATGGCAAGATGGAACCTCCCCGGATGTGAAGGTTAATGTGCTCCAGAGGGGCTGGCAATGTCTTCCACTCTCCTGTTGAATTAATATCTGCACCCTGTGGCAGGAGAAGAGATGTTGAGAAAAAGAAGACACACATTTCTGAACTCCCAGCAGATCCTCAACAATCTGCCGGGTCAGAACCATTCAGCATAGGTCGTCATCACACTTTGTTTCCCTCTGCTGCATTAAAGCTTGCTGTATTTAAGGCTTTAATGACCCTTTTAGAATTGCTGACCTTGTGGGGAGTGAAGATAAGAGGGAGAGTTACAGGACATACTAAACGAAGTCTTTGTGTGGATCCCAACCATTCTCACTGCACACCCTGTGCAGGGGTGACAATGGGCAATGTTGCCACTCCTTAGTTTCTGAAACATCTTCTCCAGGGGGCAATACTAGACCTTGCTTTCACCCAGAAACTACAGATTCTCCATTTCTCCTCATTTGCACTCCTACACCTGTTAGATAAGTAACACTTGCGAGTCCTGCTTCATAGAAAACATCCAAATAAAGACTATTGTTTATATATCCTTACAGAATGCCTGACTATATCTTCTCTCAACACTTTTATCTAGTCTTGTGTGAGGTGCAGTCTGACCTGAAGCGTAGCCTCAAACCTCGCTACACTGTCTCAATTCCCACGGGGCTTCTTCCTCCTTGACACTGGTTCCATTGATACCTTGTAGCAGATAACTCCTTCTTGTAATAAGGCTGTCCTGTGCTTTGGGGTAAAAAGTAGCATTGTTGATATCTGTTCACTAGAGGCCACTGGCAGCTCCATGACCCTATCCCACAATGACCATGAGACACTGTAATTGTCCTGTGGTAGGTGTCTGAACACTGTTGCTTTGGAGATAAGGGGTATTCAGATAGGTTGTATCTGGCTGTCATCCAGTACAACATGAAGCATAAAAATAGGTGACAAAGGTGTTTAGCTATCCCTGCACATTCCCCCAAAACAGAAAGAAAAGAAAAAGAAAGACACTAAGTATCTGTAGCCTGTGGTAATAACTAAAGTAGCATTTTCTCAGTAATTCCAACCATTTAAAGTTTGTTTTAACTAAACATCACTTTTAAGGTTTTCCTTTTTCGCAGAAAGGCTTTCTCAATTGACTTTTGTCTTTGCAAGTGATTTCAGTTACCTCCTCTTTATCTGAAACTACCTTCTATTTAAAAGGCATAAGTAAATTTCGCCAGTCCAGGAAACTCTTTCTTAGTAGCCTTCATACTTTACTTTTAAAATGGAGTACATGTAGTCATTTACTTATGTGCCAGTACTCGAGATAAACAAAGCTTGCTGTCCTCTACTGAGATTACATGTTCAGCTTCATGAGGCTGTGTGTTCAGTATTCCTACACCTAGTGCTCAGCAAAAAAAGCATTTTACTGGGTAAGGTCAGCACTAGAACAGGATAGCCAGATGCCTAGGGTGCACATTTTAAAGTGGTCTATGCTTTCAAAGCCATGTAAAGGTAGGGCCAGACTTGCAGTACAGGGCTTCCTTAAATTGTGTGTCCTGGGCTTCTCCCTACTTAACCCTAGCCCAAGCCCTATATCAGAAACTCCAAACATACTCAGAAGGTCTTATTGTCAAGGGGTAAGGAAGTCAACATGAAATTTAGGCAAAGCAAGGATGCTGACTATTGTCTGCTAAGAAAGCACTAGAGTGCTTCTGCCCACCCTAAAGACAGAACTGGCCAATAGCAAAGCATGTGGAGGAGTGTCCAGGTGCTCCCAAGATGGAGAAGAAGAGGGGATTCACTCTGATATTCTTCAGACAGCTTTCACCCCATCTTACAGCGATCCCCTTGAGGTGTCAACTAAGGGACTGACATATGCTCTGACATTTGTCTGTCCACCACTTCCTTCTCCTTTTGTTAGAGGACAGCAAACCTCTAATACCCTGTCCTTTCAGCTGGACTCTTAGCTTTCACTGGCTCGGAAATACATCATAGGAGGCTTTTTGCTGGCTTTTCATCAGTAAATACATATGAGCAACTCAGATGTCCAAGTCCTGGGCCATATGTCTGTATTTTGTATATTTATATGTGTCTCATAGCTACTAATACTGATGATACAGAGGAATTCTCCTTAAGTTTACAAACTACAGACACTGACTTTCAAATTTTATCTATCTACTTATTTATTTAGAGGGTGTGTGTGTGTGTGTGTGTGTGTGTGTGTGTGTGTGTGTGTGTAGATCAGAGAATGACTCATGGAGTTTCTTCCTTCCTTCCACCTAGTGGGATCTAGGAATCAAACTCCAAACACCAGGCCTATATGCTAGCACCTACATGTTGGGCCATGTCTCCAGCCCCAGAGTTTGGGCTTTTCATAAAAAGCAGAGAGGAAAATACCTTATTATAAATTAAGAACTTATATAAACAAAAATGAATCTGCGGCATGATTTCAAGAGTTTACTGGTGTGTCCCCACTGTAATGATATTAAGACAAAGCTACAGACTCACACATACAGACAACTCCCAGCAAGCCTGAGATACTCTGTATGACACTGCAGAATGCTTGCCTGAAGGGTGACTGGTCATGGTCAGAAGTTAGGAAACGAGGTCACAGAGAGTAAACTGGCCATTCAAAACCACAAAAGGTGATTTCCGGAAGTGGCATGAAGCTTCGTATCTATCACATCCAGACACTCTGCATGCTACCACTGTGTGGATTATGTAAATACAAAGAAAAACTCACCGTGTAATAGTCATACCAGTGGGCTTTGGGGAAATAGGCAGTGACATTTCTGGCATTCTGAAATAAAATACAAAGAAAGTGTGGGCAGTAGACTCTGGTATCTAGGACACAGTGACCAGTATACATTGGTGAGGGGTTAAAATAACAATAAAGGTAACAGAGCTAGCCGAAATTATTCTATATCACTTATGGTATCCATGAAGGAGACCCTCCTTTTCCAGCGATAGAAATTAGCCTATCAAAAATAACTGCTTTCGCAAAGTCCCTCAGGCTTCTAGACTCCAGAGAAAAGCAAACACCACTCTCCTACAGCTGCCTTCACCCCCTCCCTAAAGACATGAATAGGTAATGTTGACAATAGAGCAGAGGAAGATTAGGCAGCCTCAGAAAGCTGCAGGGTGTGTTAATTATCTGTTCATTTTATCAAAAGTCACATTATATACAGAGCAAGTAAATTAATCATTTTTTCTACCTTTAAGATCATGAATAGAAGGAAGGGGGAAGCCAGCTGGTTTCAAAAAAATGACATGGAGGGAGGGCTGAATTGTGAAATTACATTATAACCTCAAAAATAAAGAAATAAAGGATAGAAGAGGTTAAAAAAGATCACACACACTGCTGCAAATAGTTCTGCAGATAATTTTAGCTGAGAATACCAGAAAAGGAATAAGGAATCTTTAAGCTTCCTGCGTGTGACCCCGCATACCTTCACTTAGCTCACAGAGAAATAATTACATGCTTAAATACATGACAAGGTTATTCCTTGAAATGTTAGGCTGACATTAAAAGTTTAAAGGCACAAAACCTAAGACATGGAATTTGGCTCAGAAGGACCAAGGGAGACAAATGTAAAGTCTAAAAATCTAGAATCCATGTCTAGCAATCCCTCTCACACCAGACTCTGCATTACCCCTGGCATCCAGCCCTATAGTGGAATCCTTAATCCCTCGAGTCTCCATACTCACGGGCTCCAGCACGGGGCTGACCAGGAAGGATGAACCCAGCAGGAACTGTTTGTCTATATTCCATGTCTCCCGGTCGGACAGAAACCTGAAAAGGAAATATCAATCTGACCCCAACGGGACCTCAAGACAAGCCCACAAGAAGTTCTCAAGTTCAGACCCAAGTCAGCAATTCAGCTACACCCTTACCTTCCTTATATTTAACTAGACTGATAGGGATCACATAGACCCCATGCCCCATGTGCTATATTCTTAGAACTTCAGAAAGGTATTATCTGCCACAAAGCATCTATTCCTCACAGTGCCACACTATAATGCAATGAGATGCTTGTCCTTGCCATTTCTCCCTGGAATGTCCACTTAAGTTACATCAAGATATGCTCCTCAGGGTCCAAAAAAAACAAAATCCCTACACAAATTAGGGAAGACTTGTAGGACCAAATCAGAAAGAAATTGTGCCATGCTGGAACCTTACATTTCATAAATTCAGGAAATTCCTTGAATCCAACACTAGTGCTATGTATACACTGCACAAAAGGTGCACTGCAGATAAAGATGCTCTCTGTGGAGAACTCACATGGAAGGAGACTTATCACTTCCCTGCGTAAAAATTATTTGGATCCACTTCCATCCTAAATTATGAATAAATTGTCCATTGGTCAACAGGATTGCAACTGGACACTCACTCGTGGAGAAGAGGCCGCACAACGGTGCTGCCCTCCGTGTGGGCCTTGTACATCAAGGTGTAGAGATATGGCAACAGGGTGTATCTGGTCTCCAGCACACTTCTGGAAATATCCTCAAAGGCTTCATCCCAGGATACAGGGTCTTGTCTCTAAAGCACCAGAAGAAAAGTGTTCAAAGTCTACCAGAGACAACGAAGGACTTCAAGAAGGTCATTAAAGGCCTATTTGAACGGCATATCAAACATCTAACATACTGAACACTTTACAAAATGATGAAATGGATAAATAGGACTCCTAGAATATTCTTAATGGACTGGTAAATATCAACAAAATTCTACCAGAAAAAAATTGTAAGGCATTCTTCATGAGATATAATGGAAAACAGTCCCTAAGCAAAAAGTCATCAAAATTATATTGGATACTATGGTTTAGAGGAAGAGGATTAATGGCTTTGCAGCTGTCCTAGGGAACACAGGCAGCAGGACTGTTCTCAGAAACTGAGGTAGCATTTCCAGTGACATAATATAGACAAGGAAGCTGACATCCTACCCTGGTCCCAATGGTGTTGTGGTTCCTGGAGAAGGGGTAAAAGGCTCCCAGCTGCATCCAGCGAACACACATCTCATACTCAGCATCTTGAAAGAACCCACAGATGTCTGACCCGGTCTGAAACAACAAGGAACCAAGTGAGCTTTGGTGTTTTCTGAGAGATGCTGCCCCCTTCCTAGGGAGGAGGAGATTGCAAGAGCACTTACATAGGAGATGCCAAAGAGACTGAACTCCATCATGCCTGCAAGGAGAGAGAGATACAGCAGGGTCAGGACAGGCACTCCTCCTCCTCCTCCTCATCCTCCTCCTCCTCCTCCTCCTCCTCCTTCTCCTCCTCCTCCTCCTCCTTTCACCTCACCAAAGATCCTACACCCCACTCCATTCACGGGCAGCAGAGGCCCCTGGGCACAACCCACACACCAATGATGGACTTCCCCAGCTGGTCCCAGGCAGCTGTGTTGTCTCCCAGCCAGTGTCCTGCCCAGCGTCCAGAAGAGGGGAATGTGGAGCGTGTGATGACAATCCCTCTCTCTCCTGTCACCTCCTGAACAGCTCTGGTTGGGGGAACAAGAACATATATTGAAGAAGAGCAGAGCAACACAATAGAGTTTCTTCTCCAAACCCTTTTACAGTGGAAAATGTTTGCTACATCTGGAGGAGTCTGCAAATCTGATTTATGAAGATTCTGCTGGCTGACTGATGGGGATAATAGCAGTTATCATGCCTTTTTATCCTTTAAAGAAATCAACATTTGATGAACCCCCAGGTTGTCACCAAGTGGTAAGCGTGAAATAAAGGTTCTTAGTTATTTACCCAATACTTGGTTTGCTGTATCTGGGGAGGAAAAATAGAAAATCTTTTCTAATGCTTCCCATTAGATAATTAGTAGTATACATTGGGCAAATGATATGGTGTTATTCACTAAAAGAACCATCTGATGAAAGTGGCCATAATAATTAAGAAACAAACAACAACAGATAACAGACTTCCAAAAATACTTTCCAATTCTGAAATAAAGGAGGGAAGTTTTAGTCCTTTTCCTGTTTGTCTCTAACTAAAGTGACTTCTACCTATAACACTTGCTATATTGTTTGATGACCTGGTATCCCTAGATGAGTGTGTCCTCACCAGCAATATTTCCCACTGATGCATTGGTACCTTGTTTAAATCTTGCTTCTGATTATAATCACAGTGTGTGGTCACAAGCCCATAGAATGTTTACTTAATAAGTACAAATCTCTACAAAGTTATAGTTAGATTAGTTGTTAGTCCTTAGTATGGAGAATGAATGACAAATCAGGGGAAATAAACCCATCACTGACTGTCCCCACAGGTGCCATCAACTGGAGAAAGGAGAGGGTCACTCACTCATAGGTGGGTCTGGTCTGGGACCACCCATACAGGCTGTGCACATCATAGTGCCGCACCCGGGAGCCATCTGGAAGGATCTGCTCACTCTCCATGCACAGAGTCTTGCTGCTCAGGCCCCTGTCCCTGGCTTCCAAATCTGAGGGAAATAATACAAAAATCAGTGATGATCAGCCTTGACTCTTAATTCCTGACCTCTTTTTAGAAGATATGAAGACTAACATCCTCTGCCTGGGTCCCACTCTACTTCCCAGGAGCACTCTACTTCTATAACTATTGTTATAGAAAACTATAACAATAGTCTTCTCTGAGTAGTAAGGTGAATGAAGGCATTTTCAGCATCAAATTGGATTTTAAAAAATGGAAGACTGGGAAGAAAACTGGTTGTCAAATATTCACTATGGGGGAGGCCCAAGTATAAGTAAGCTTCCTTAAAAGATTTATTGTTGTGTGTGTGTGTGTGTGTGTGTGTGTGTGTGTGTGTGTGTGTGTGTGTGTATAAGAGAGAGGGGTTAAAGGCAGCCAACAGAAAAGGGAATCTAATACTCTGGAGCTGGAGTTCTCAGTGACTTTGAGTCACCTGCCATGAGTCCTCTGTTAGGATGGCATTTTCACTCTTAACTGATGAACCAGCCTTCCAGTCCCATAAGTTTTTTAGTTTTGCTTGTTTGTTTGTTTTGTTTGTTTGTTTGGTGGGAGGGGTTGTTTTTTCAAGACAGGGTTTCTCTGTGGCTTTGAAGGCTGTCCTGAAACTACCTCTTGTAGACCAGGCTGGCCTCAAACTCACAGAGATCTGCCTGCCTCTGCCTCCCGAGTGCTGGGATTAAAGGTGTGCACCACCAACGCCTGGCAGTTATTTAGTTTTTAATGCACGAATTATTTCATAACTTTTTATCATATTTCTGTGAGTGGATAATGTTGTTTGCCTCTCACACTTTAGGAAACTTAGTTTGCTAATGTCTCTGGAAGGTCACACAACTCAGAAAAGGCATAGTGTATGGAGCTAAGTTATAAATGTGCATCACTCCGAATCCACCCAGTCCATCAAGAAGGGAAGACACTTCATTGTACATCTTGGTTCAAAAAGACATTCTGTAAGTTACACACCACAGAGACATTATCACAGTGTGGACAAATTCAAAAAATTTTCTAATGTCTCCAGTTGGATAATATGACATGCTTTTGACTTAGGACATATGAAACCAAATTAATGGTGAGGAGGTGCCATGGTGGTTATGGTAACCCCAGGATGCTCAGCTCATCTTTCTTGCAGGCACTGAGCAACAAGGGAAGAGATCCCAAGGTCCTTACGTGGCATGTAGGGAGGACGGTTCAGGGTAGCATCGCTGCAGCCTGGAGGAACTGCCCCATTTACAAAGCTGGAAGGTTCATTCATATCCTACAAATAGTGAGGTTATGGCTTACTTTTAAAGATACTTAAGTTCTGTCAATTCAGAAACAAAGAAATAGTCACACATTCAGTATCTAGCATCTCTATCAATGCTACCCAGAAAGGATGATGAACTAAGGGAAGTACAGGCTAGAAAGAACACCTACCCTCAACATGACAAGCCAGGGGATTTCATTGTTCCCTTAGGAAAACAATGCTCTAAGGATTTCCCACTAACTGTTGTGGAGTTTTTACAGCAGGAAATTCAGGAGGGTTACCACTTACTTCATAAAGGACAATTCTAACTTTGATTAGATGATCTGCATTTTGCTATCTGAACTCTTTTTCTGAAATTATTATCACCTTGCCCAATATCATGAATCCACATGCTCACAACAACACATACACACACAAACACACCCATATCCATGTACATACAGACACATCTATGCACACTTACAATCCACAGGCCATCAAACTTCAAGCTCTTGGTTGAATTCTGTGGGTTTGTGTGGAGTTCTTCAATCTCCTTCTTCCACCACGTGACAGTTGAATTACGGAAAAAGTCTGGGAAGGCCACATAAGCTCGGTATTGCTGTCAAATGACAAAAAAATCCAGTTATTGTAAATGGAAATATTATACAGGAAGAAGTCACTTACTAAGAAATTAATGAATTCTTCTGTCTCCATAGTTGTGCATAGGGATAGTCTGAATAGAGCTCCTGCAATATATCATTCTTGACTTCTCAGAAAAATATTTAAAGATTGAAAAGCACAAATAATACACATTCCCAGCATCTGGAAACCATTATATTGTGTGGAATGGATTGGTCCTGGAATTCTGGGCTTTGTGTGGTTAAAACCTAAATTTAAAACTTTAATGCTTCAATGCAGAATTAATGTATACATTACTGCTTGAATCTAACAGGCTTTCTAGATCTCAGCTGTACTGTGTGAACCATGATAGGACAGCTTCATCATCAGCTAAACCTTCATACATGTCTGGTACGCTAGGACTATCTTACTTCCCAACCGGACATACTGATACAATTCTAGACCCTCAATTAGGATCATTGTTAAGGAAGAGTTAAAGGTCTGGAAAATACTGGAGATCAGGAAGGCAACCTCCCAATCATGTGAACACTGCTTAAAGGTGTAGCAGAAAAATTTACAGGATAATAAACAGGCTGCCTCAGGGCTTCAGATAAGCATCTTAGCAAGAAGAGGGCCTGATGCTTCTCTTGCCAGTTGTGTCAATGAATTTATTCATCCAAGCAACAGATGAAAATGAAGATGAGAAAACATTAAGACTGGAATCTAGATTACTTGGTTCCATTAAATGAAAAAGACTGTTCACAAAAGAAATAAATTGAATAATATAAAGGTAAAAGCAAAGTCTACAAGCCAATGAATGATGGAAGGGTGGTGCCAAAATATTGTGTGGATATGAGCAGCCAATGTTTGAATATAAATATACACAGAGAAAAAAGATCCAACAACTGAGGACAAAGACTGGAAACTGTTTTACAGGAAGAAAGGACAGCATTCTTAAAGCTAGCATCATGATGCGTTCATAGCCCTTAGGAACCTTTGCATTGGAAATTGCCTTTGTGACAAGGAGAACTACGACAGGAAACTTGAGCACAAGGAGTCTTAAGCCCCATGGTCAATAATGTGAACATCAGAACTTGATGGAAAACACTGATTCACATAAAATAATGGGTCTCAGACCATCAGGAAAATCATTGCTCCTAAGCGATTCTCACATGTGTCTGTCATAAGAGTTGACACATATAGTTCCCTAGACATGACTGACTCTTCCTGGCAACCCTGACTACATCCAGCATCCACAAAGGGCCTTTTACCTCCACTTGACTGTCCCAGTCTAGAGAACTGTTCACCACAATACCAGGGTAATCAGGCCAGACCTATGGAGAGAAAAGATTTAACAGCAATGTCCTGAACAAATTTTCATACAAATAATTTCTTAGAAAACTAAAAGCAAAGTTTCTAGGACTAATAGTTACCAGGTAGGACTGACCTAAAGGAGAATGGATTCGATAATGCTCTTAAGCATATTAGTAGATATTAACAGAAAACAAAAACAAAAGAAAACCACAACTTTAGAAAGCAAACATAACAGGCACAAACTCAACATTTCTAAAGAGCACTAACAGTGTCTCTGGCCCAGGGTGAGGATCCCTGAATCAACACACAGCTCATACCTTTCCCCAGACAATGTCTCCACCATTGGGATATCTGATAAAGACGTCCTCCTGTAGACCTCGGGTGAAGGCAGGATAGGGCTCTGTCTCATTGCCAGAAATAGCTGGGTCCTGAAAGCAGAGCACAAGGCAGGTGGAAAATTTAGACAGATTATGACAAACAAGATAGGGTAGAAAAGTGAAGTCCCCAATTGCAATTTTCACTATAGAGATTCCGTGACTCCCAGGGAACACACTTATATTAATTGCACTTTTATTTCTCTCTGAGAACTGGAAAGGACAGACATTCTAAGGTGGTCCCCACACAGGCCCATCCATGGTCCCAAGTGCAGCCTGCACATTCACACAAGGACTCACCAGAATGAGGATGACCCGCATCCCATCTTTCTTCATGCGACTGATCAGGTCTGGGAGCCCAGAGAACTTGGGGCTGAGGGTGAAGTCCAGCTGCCTCTCCATGTAGTCGATGTCTGAGTACTGCACGTCCTGGGAGGACACAGGAAAGTGTGGCTGCTGTGGGAACGCTCAGGCTCTGGCAGTTACCACACCTTGTATCTGGTATTTAAACCGAGGTTTATGACATATTGTAGCTAGGGATCTTGGAGTGATTTTTTTTTTTTCTTTTTTTTTTTGGTTTTTCAAGACAGGGTTTCTCTGTATAGCTTTGGAGCCTATCCTGGCACTCGCTCTGGAGACTAGGCTGGTCTCGAACTCACAGAGATCCGCCTGCCTCTGCCTCCCGAGTGCTGGGATTAAAGGCGTGCACCACCAACGCCCGGCTCTTGGACTGATTTTTAAAAAGAGGAAAGAAAAGCTATTTCAACATCAACAAAAAGTGTAAGATGAGTATCTTAAAGGGTGTTGTAAAAAATATAAATAAAAACACTGTAGGAGAAAGTGTTTGACTTTCTCTATGAGTGTGTCCTGAAAATAATGTTCATAGAAAATAATTTCAAATATCCAGTCCTAATATGACAGAAATCACAGGTCTCCTATAAAAAATCAAAACCAAAACAGTCCTCACTGTAGGGGACCAGTGAGGGAGATGACCAAATACAGCGCTCCCAGTGAGATGCTCTGTCACAACAGTGGTCCTCACCCTTCCTAATGCTGGGACCCTTAGTACAGTTCTCATGATGTGGTGACACCCAACCAAAACTGTTTTCCTTGCTACTGCATACCTGTGCTTTTGCCACTGTAATTAATTATAATGTAAATACCCATGTTTTTCTATTATCTTAGGTGACCCCTGTGAAAGGGCTGTTTGACTCCCCCATAAATGTCTCAATCCACAAATTGAGAACCACTGTGTTGCAGGAAGTACTTTGCACTAATGAAACCTAGAATAATATGTCCGAGACAAACACAAAGGACAACGACATGATTTCTTATTGTTGGACCTCTGGTTTTGAGTAAATGTGGCTGTTTCTGTAAGTGATTCTACTATAAGCTTAACACAGGATTCCAGCCTGGAGTCAGTGAGAAGCTCAGAGCTCAGGGAGCATTCATTGTGCTGGGCCAGGCCGAAGAAAGCAGTCCTCATAGGGAATGGATTAGCTGAGTTTGGGTCAAGTTAGCTTAACCAATTAAAATTAATATGGAGTGATATTTTATTAACATGTCAGTAAGGACACCACATATAAATATCTTGAAGTCAGTCAAGAAGCAGAGGAAAGCCTGGTAGAGGAGGCAGCACCCATGAACCAGGCTTAGCTCCTCCTTGTTATTCTAAGCCACCACTGTTATGAGGGCAGTGGTCTTCCCTGAATCACTATGGATGGTCTAGGCTCAGTGTGACACGAGAAAGCACAGTATAACATTTGAAAACCACACTTAAATCTGACAAACAAATCCTCAACAGATGCACATACATAGGGGATCTGCTTAGCCACCATCTCATCATACAAGCTGGCGATCTCAGAGTCATTCTCATATCCATAGCGACACAGCTGGAATCCCAGGGACCAGTAAGGTACCATCACTGGCCGACCAATCAACTAGAAAACAGAAAGAAAGTGTTAGAATGTTAGAGGAGAAGTTGATTGGTAACTAGATATGAAATCAGTACATTTGACCCAAATTAGACACCAAATTCAAACCCAGAAAATAATAGGAGGGGCAAATAGAGATTCTGAGGTAACTACAGAAAGTCTGCAGCTTCCCAGAGCACATGTTTCAGGGATGCTGGAAATCCTGATTTTATTCAGATGCCTAGAGATATAATTGAGATGCTAAAAACACACAACACCAAGGGAAATAACTTGGAGTACAGTCTTGCTGATTGTGTGACCTTGGGCAGGTATGTGATATGCCTGTGCTTGTTTCTTTACCTGTAAATCAGAACTAAGAGTAGGAGTTATCTCCTCTTGTTCTGACTGAGTAACTTAGTATGTGTGACACACTCTCACTTGCATTAAGTAATATTTCATACATGTTTGTTGATGTCACCAACAATGATACTATTCCCAACACCATGACACCCACCACCACCAGCAGCAGAACAACAGTCACTGTCTCAGTCACTGCACTGTAACCACGGTGACAATGTCATGATGCAATATTTACCCTCATGATAATTCTCATTGCCACCGCATAATCATCATTACCAACACTACTGCTACCAAAACTATCGTATCTGCCAAGACTGTCACCATCATGACCTTACTCTCTCAGCTCCCAATACCAACTCCACTCAGTCACTTTCATGTTCACCTTATGTCCTATCTTCCTCTCTACCCTTTTCACCATAACTGTCTCCATCCTCACAATCACTTTCACAAATGATACTGCCACTAAAGTCTAGACCAGCATCCCTCACCACATCACCAAGATCTCTACTACCACAGCTCCCCACCACACCAGACTCACCAATAGTTACCACAATAATTTATGCACTGCAATAAGTGGGGAAAATAATTTAGTTGTTCTAAGAATATATCTACTCTCCCATATTCCATATTATAATTTCTGAGAAAGACCATCAAATTCAGGGACCATAAGAGAGTCACATTATAATATGGCAATCCTGTATGGCAGGATTGGAACACATTATGAGTGTATATACACACACACACACACACACTTCATAAACGCATTCCTTCCTACCTCTGTGTATTGCTGAGTGACAAGCTCTGGAGTTGGGCCCAAGAACACATAGAAGTCCAGAATGCCCCCTGTGGTTCTGTATGTTAGTGCAGGCAGGGGTTGGAATGTCACATCTGAAAACACATGAAAATGTAACTGAAACACTTCATTTGAGAACATTAACCCTGGAATCCCCACTTTCTCTCTCTCTCTTCAATTTGAAGACCCTGGCAGCACACATTCAGGAGTAGGTGCATCTAGAATTGAAAATGTTAAAGGAAAGCTCTCACTAGCTGCATTAGAGAAAATGGTTGGGGAAATTTTATATAATTAAAATATACATAAATGGTCAAGGAAAGGGAAAACCAATTCACAAAGATTGTAATTTTTTCAATAGTGACAGCTATAGCAAATTACATAAACAATTCCAGAATCATTAGCAAACAATAAGGGACACAGGTTCATCCTACCCATGGCATTGCTGTTCAGCAGGAGGACTCCGTGGGCATTGCCATCCTCCTCTAGCCCCATGTAGTAAGGATGGACACCATAGGAATTCTTCTTGTACTGAGAGGAGCAGGGAAAAGAGGTTAGGAGACTGGATGCATGGGAGAAACTCAAGAGAAACTTGACTGTTACACTGAGTCAAGATTCTCCTGGTAACAACAGGAGAGGGAAAGGGAGCTTAAAAACATGTCCATCTGCCTGGCAGTGCAAGGCAACAATCACGTGGAGTCTGGAAAGAAGAAGCCCAAGACACACAGTGTGGATGGAGAGGACAGAACACAGACCACAAACCCTGTGCTTACCCCCGGGGGCTCGTCCCTGGAAAACATGCCCCACGTGTGCCAGTTCAGGTCTATCTTGAAGCTTGTGTGCTCAGTTTCCCCAAAGCCATAGATGTGTGTGGAGGGCAGGCGGGTGGAGATGCGGATAAACATGTCATTGAAGGTGAAGCCAAGGAGCTGAGAGTCCCAGCTGCAGGGGGAGAAGGGACGTTTACAAAAGAAAGCCAGGGTCCCAGGAGGTTACAACTGCTGCCTTCCTGAGGACAACAGAGCTCTGGATCCTCCTCATACCACCAGAGCTAGATTGTCCTCCCAACAAAACAAGCAAGAGTAGTTAGTTAGTGGCTAAAACAGTCACCATTGCTAAAGGATTGAGTCACCATTAATTCTCCTGTACTGTATCATTCCCTTTACTGACATCCACAGTAACAAATTCAATTCTTTCACTTTACCCCCCCAAACTCACTATGCCCTCTGCTCTTGATGACCCCTGGTGGTCCACGTCCAACATGTATCCAGGATGTGAGATGAGCACCTCACACCACCTCACACTCCTGCTCCCAAGCTCCCTCCTCCCTCCTGAGAGCATCTGAGGACCCTTCAGGGCTGCTCCTGTTGTAAATCACACCTCACACACCTACTTTGTCTCCCATATCTACCCTCACTATTACCTCTGGTGATCTCTCTACTGTAACAGACAAATTTCCTCCAGCTCTTGACATATCATTCTGTCACAAATGTTCCTTTGCAAACATCACGTCATCCTCAGAGACACAAACCGAGATCGTGGTCTCTAAGTCAGAAAATAACCTGGTTTCCCTGATTTTTTCCACCATAGCAAGTATCGCTGCATCAAATTACTCCTTAAAGTACACTTTATACTTTGTTTAATGGAAGAAATAGCACACCTGTCTACAATCACAGTGCCAGAAGATAGCCTAATATACAGAAAGAATTCAGAAAATACTTGTTCAATACTACCCTCGGACATGCAAATTCCTTAGTTGTCATTTTCACAGTTCCTCTAAGAACAGAAAGCACTCCCTTGTGTGTGGTGATTGGATGAGATATCCCTCATAGTCCCAGTTATTTCAATACTTGGTCCCCATTTGGTCACTATTCGGGGACTATTTTGGAGGTGTGGCCTTGGTAAAGATCGTATGTCACTCAGAATAGGCTTTGGATTCAAAGCTCACACCATTCCAGGTTTGCTTTCTTTTTCCTGTTTGCAGTCAAGATGTGAGCACTCAGCTGTCCTGCTGGCCTGTCTGCCTCCTGCATCCACTTCACCACCATTCACTCCAGCCTTCTGAAGCCAGAAAGTTAAATAAACTCTTCTATAAGTCGTGTTAGCTGTGGCTTTTTATCACAGGCATAGAAGGTAACTAATACATCACGGATCTGAACAGGGGCATCTGAGGCTCTGAGCCAGGTGTCTGCAATGACAATGAGCTTGTGAGGAATGTTTAGGAAAGCAGGAAGTCAGAGTCAGACCAGGGCCCACTTACATCACAGTGCCTGTACTCTTCCTGCGAATTTCAATCCCAAATGGATTCTCCTTGATGAGGACATCGTAGAGACGGCCGTCAGTTGTGCTGGATGGAGAAATGGGGATATTCAGAGGCACTGGGACTTCATACCGACTGTCGTTGGGATCGTAGATCTAGACAGGAAGAAATCATTTCATGTGAAGACAAAATTATGACAGGTACCTTATGATGTTTTCCTAGCATTCTGACAGTGATCACAATTAGCAACATTCCATAATTAACACTATAATTACATAACTGAAATATAATTTAAAACAACTAATGAAGATGTTGAATTTCCACGACACAAAATACTAGAGGATTGAACACCAGATATCCTAACTGTACTGAATTGATCAATCCATCATGTGTAAAAATGTGACAGCATCACAACAATAGTGTACACATTCACAGTTAACTGTCATTTCAAAAGAACCCTTTAGACATGAATTGATCTCTAGAGATGAATACCTCAGCATTCCCTTAGTGTGTCTGACACAGTCTAGAGGCTGTAGGTTTCCTCTTCTTTTGCATCACAATACAGGAATTAACCAACACATCAGAAAACAATTTCCTGTTAGATAGCTTGATCTGGGACATGTCTCAGTATTGTGGGCTCTAGAGCATTCCTTCATCCATTTCAACATTACTGTTAATGTGAAAACCTCATTCTGAAATTGGTGTGGTATTTATAAAAATATACTGTTTTGTCTGTCTAAGGAGACCTGAAACCTTTCATAAAAGGGAAAAAATCTAAGTTTCTCTGGCTAAAACCATCCTTTCTGAAAGGGATGAAGCTGAATAATTAAGAATCCACAGTCTACTGCTGACACAACAGCAAATAATTGAGAAAGGAATAAGCCAAGGTTAATGTTGTGAAAAGCTTAGGAACTCATGGGAAATAGGACAGAAGAACTCAGCACTCCTGAGGGATGTGAGCTAATAAAAACTCTGCAGAAGGGCTTTGCTATTACAGAGAAGGAACAGTGAGATGGTTTCATGGAAGAAATACAGGTTGAGTCTTAAAAGTTAAGCAACAATAAACCAACACAAAACTGACAACAAGTGATTCTGGTAGAGAAACAACAAGCACAAAGATCCAGAGAGCTGAGCTGGGCTCAGAAAGACATGAGTATGGTAGAAAGAGCTACAGCATGGCTAAGTGGTTACTGAGTGTGAGTTGAGGCTACACACCCAATCAACTCCATTCTGGTGAGGACACAATCACCATCATCACATCAGAAGATGGAGAACTCAAGTCCAGATTGAGCTCAGATTCTAAGAGTAGTCTGGACAAAGCCACTCTGTTACAATAAATCTTTCCGCCAAAAGCCGCCTGAGCCCCACCGCCACATGTGAACTTTATGCCAGCCGCCTGCCCAAGTTAGGCCCAAATGAATACACAAAAACTTGTATTAGGTTCAAAGCTGCTTGGCCAATGACTAGGACTTTTCATCTGTTAGCTCAATCTTAATTATCATAAATCTATGTGTTGTAAGACTTATCTTATCGGATGCCTTAATGGCGTCCCTCCTTGTTGGTGGCTCACATTGTGCCGCTGGAGCAGGAGCGGAGGGGAAAAAGAAGGCCTTTCCTGTTTCTCCTTTGCTTAAATATGAGTCTCCTTTCTATGTCACTTCCTGCCTGGATCAGCACTTCTCTACTACATCTCCCAGAATGTAGCACTCCCATCTCTTTGACTCCTAGTTCTGTCTAACTTGCTGTCTCATTGGTCAAACAGTATTTTATTTAACAATCAATAAGATAAACACAGACAGTACATTCCCCATCACCACTCTGCCGTGATCAGTGCCTTGTACTCTTCCAGCAGCACTGGAGTACTCACTATATATAACAGCCTATGTGAGGGATTCCAGTGGAAGACAGCTAACAGTTTAATAATGAAACAAACAAACTAGTCCATCCCTTGTCCCTTTCTTTAATTAAACCATGGAGGGAAAAGAAATTACTTTCATGAGTATTTCAAATGTGCCTCCAATTATTTTATTCAAAAATCATACTCCCCCTCATATATTTCAATCACGTATCTTATCAGTTTTCTGAATTCCATTATCATTACTAACCATACACACACATTTGAATGCTATGAACATGGGAGTAATTCTTCAGGCATGCTCCTCTTGTAGTTGATTTGAATGACCAAGATGGTCTCAAGGTCTCAAACATATCCCTGTTGCCCATCTCCCGTCTTACCCATAGACCAACTCATCCACAACTGCCCAACCTTCCAGGTAGACTTCTCTGCTTCCTCTCTGTGTTTTGTCCTCCTAAACATTTTCTTTAGACAGAGTGATTCTCTCAAATTCAAAATTAGGAGAGATTTCCCTGTTCTAGCAGTCATCTAATTACTCTCCTTATTAGAATGTTGTCCTACACTATTTGATTAAAACATAAAACTTTTTTTGGAATGCTGTTACAAAAGGTTGCAAAGGATGATGGAACTAGAAAGGCCCTGTGCACACCTGATTGCACACTGTGTTTACCTTGAACTGCAGCATTTCATTCTTGTGGTAGATCACTTGCACTTGCAGTTGCTTCACGGGTGTAGAGGGGAAGGCGTTGCTATAAGGAGAATCCTTCAAGGAGACATTGGCTGTGGCCTCATTTGAGCGATACTGTACACTCCTGACCGAGTACAGCTCGGTATAAGGAGAATCCTTCAAGGAAATGTTGGCTGTGACCCCGTCAGGTTGATACTGGACATCGGTGACTGAGTACAGGCCATTGGCAAAGAAGCAATAAGGAACCCCAGGAGTGTCCGATTCCTGAAAAGAAAGTCAATATCCTAGATCAGCAGGGATCTGGAGTTGTCAAATAGATTAGAAAAGGCCATTTGTATGGAGAAAGTTATTGTTTCATTCAAACATGCCTATAAAAATTAAAGTAGGCATGACTCTAAATTCCTTGACTCCAAACAACACTGAGAACACCCCACTCCTAACCGCTCCACTTCTCAACCTAAATCAGGCTCATCTGGAGCCTTTTCTCTCCCTGGATGTTAATAAATCCAGGAGAACACGGCTGTGCTAAAGCCATTGTAGGCTCTATTTCAAGGGTGCCAGTTTATCTGAGCATCCTCAGCAAGCTCACCTCCCAGATGCAGCCCCGGGCAGTGCAGTTGGCCTCAGAAGCTCCATGCTCATCTGGATAGCAGTCTATCTTCTCCTCGTCTGTCATGTTACTCCACTCGACAGTGTATGGTTCTCCCAGCACGAGATGGAGATCTGTGATGGTGGCAACCTGAAGGAATGCAAAGCCATCCTTAGGACAAAGGTCTTGGCAGACTTGAATCCTCCCCCGCCCCTTTTTTAAACAGAAATTAAGTATAAATGTCATTCCTAGTCTAATCATATGCTCTGCTTTTCATGATTAATGAGCAAGTGACAGTTTGCCAGGGTACAACTGTATCTATGGGGTAAGAGATAGTGGCAAAAGGAAAACACCAGTATTCTATGAAAACCTTACATATTACACTGTAGAAAGAGATAAAGACATGCTATGATCACACTTTTTTTCATTCCTTCCATGGACCATTTGACCCCTATTCTTTTTATCAGAAAGGTTTTCTCCTTCTATTCCCAAATTAAGCTATTTTTCTCATTCATCACCTCCCCATATCATGACCCTTTGTTGTGGAATGCCTAGAGAATTGGGCAATATGGAGGAATGTGGCTTGGGCTGCTGCATTTTTTTCTGGAATCTTCCACAAGTGTTCTCAATTATTTTTGTCTAAGATTAACCAACTGAGTGTAAGATTTGGGAGCCGGACATTTCATTATATCAGCTTTCATCTCCAACATCTTAGTCTTGTCATGCCCTAAGGCCAGAAACCTACATTTGAAGGTGCATATACTGCATGCGCTTTCAATTGCAGCATTTTGTTGTGATTTTTTTCTTTTATTTGAAGTTTCTTACACAGCATTTTCACGACTGATGCTTTCATGTATGTGGAGCATACTGTCACTTTCTTGGTGTGATGATCCTTTTTCAGTGTCCTTCCAGTAGCCAGTAAGTACCCTGTCTTTCCTGTCCTGCCAGTCCCCACACTCCACTCCACTAGCCTCCATAAGCCTTGATTCGAGGATCATTGTCAGGACCTTAAAGAACTCAATATGACTTTCTTAATTGGGTTCCCGAGACCCTCTCTAATCTGACAAGTTCTCTCTGGTCCTGCTCTGCTGCTAAATGTAAATGAGACCTTATCCAGGCATGAAGTTAAAGGCTGATAATGTAAGACTTCTGAACCCTTGGACTGGCCTGTCAAGATTAGCTCAGCCTGGAGAGCACCACCATGAGAAACACAGTCTAGGAAAACAAGGCCCTTTCTGAAATGTGTTCTTTTTTGGTATTTCAGGTTCAAATATCAGCTCTTTCCAATTAACATTTGAAATTTTAATGACTGCAGCATATTCATGGATAGAAAAGGTAAATCTGAGTTCACTTATTGGGCCAGGGTTTCTTTCTTGCTAGAAGGGACTGCCCCTTCAGCTTTATCTCTGCCTCCCTCTTCTTCCAAGTCTCTTTTCTTTGCCTATTTCGTTTTCCTTTTTCATCTCTCTAGAATAAGGCATTGTGACTAGCTAGATCCACGTAGTCACTTCCAGTCATTAGATAAGACAGACCTTAGTTCTCACAAAGTTCAACTCTGAATTAATTCCAGCAACTTTTCAACTTTGAACTCCAATCAGTTTGCCATCTCAGACATCTTGTCACATAAATCTGATGAACCCAACCTTATTTTATGTGTATGGATGTTTTGCCTACACATATGTCTGTGTACTATGTGAGTGGCCACAGGAGCCAGAAGTGGCATTGGACCCCTGGAACTGGAGTTATAGATGTTTGTGAGTCAACATGCGTGTGCTGAGAATCAAGCCTGGGACCCCTAAAAGAGCATCCAGTACTATTATATGCTGAGACTCTCTCCATCTCCATGAAACTCTGTCTTTCCAGGCCCTGTTCTATCCATGCCTTCTCCAAAAAGCTGATCTCAGCTACTGCATTTAGCCTTGTGTCAAATAAGAACAATGCAAATATTTTATAAATGTGCATTTAGACTGCATAATTCTTTCATGGATTTTAATGTATGTGACTTGTATCTGTCACCACCCTGACTCAAACAATAAAGAGTTCTTGTTGATATGTTAACTATCTCACTTTCTATTAAGAGCAAAGCTGGTTTTCACAAATGCATCTTCCAGCTGTCTTACGCTTTGCCACAGACACAACCAAACACACAATTCTTTATTTAAAACTTCATAATGTATGTTTCTCTGTGCATAAAGTGATGACAAAAGGTCAAATATCAGCCTGGTCTCCAAAGCGAGTGCCAGGACAGGCTCCAAAGCTACAAAGAGAAACCCTGTTTCGAAAAACAAAAAACAAAAAAAAGGTCAAATATCATCAATGTGCCATTTAGAAGTCTCAGTTGACTCATTTCCCTGATCTGAAAGATCCTCAAAACAGTGCTGACTGAGCAGCTCCAGCTCCAGCAGGATCCTCAACAGAAGTCTTGGGAGCTAACTTGGAAAAGGTTCCTCACTGGGCTGAGGAATCAAGGGATGCAACACCAGTCATCCAGGAAGGCTGGATCGCACTACAGATGCAAGAATACTGCTTTCTTAGCACCATCTGAGTTAGCAGAACCATCAACTTTTGCATAAGATATTTCTTGCAAATGTATATGCTACAGAACATATACTATTCTCAATAGAGCTTAACAAAAGGAAAGAAACATTAAAAAAGTAAGTAAATTACAGCAATTTAAACCTTTTAATTCCTAGGATCTCTATCTCTACCTTCACTTTGAAGCACAAACCATCAGCCTTCAGACCCCAGCCCTCAGATCTTGTCCCCACATCCAGTCAGAGAAAACCAAACACTGAGAGTGAAGAAAACTGGAGGGTGGGAAAACTGGAGTCATGGTGCCTCAAACTATCTCTCCATTTTTACCTTCCTCCTTCATACTCTGACGTCACCATCAGGTTTCAGATGTACTCTGGTCCTTCAACAACCCATGTCATCTTAGCAAGAAGTGATATCAAGATCCCATGGAGATTTGTGAAAGTGTCCCTCACAAAATGAATTCTTACCTTCAGGTTTGAATTGTAAGTGATTTGAGGAGACATTGAACTAAGGACACCATTCTGTTTCACTTTAACATTGTAAATTGCCTGTGTCCCAAGGATTTTAATTTCCTGGAATTCTAAGTTATTGGGATCCTTGTAGCTTGCACTTGAAATTGTCACATTCAAATGGTTCTGAAACACATCAAGCATAATTATGAACAAATAGCGAACATGTAGATTCCTTAAGCCCACAAACACTGCAAGGGTGGAGTCTATACTCCACCCTTGACCTGCTCTAAAGGACTATCAATTTTCTTTGCTGGTGCATGCTAATGGGAGTACGAATTTATTTTTACAATGCCCATAGAGAGAGTGAGGAAACAGAGGGATACTTTATAGAATTGTCTTTTACAGACTGTTGACTGTTTTCAATAAATATAGCTGATGTAATTATTATGAATTAAGTCATAAACAGCAATGTATTCATCCACATAAATGCTGATATTTAAATAAATACAGTTACATACATATAGCTGAACACATACAGACATCTTCAGACAAAATCCCATACAATATTCATAAAAATATGCACTCACTTGGGTGACAGAAAATTCACTGAAAATGTAAGTGTTCTTGGTCACAGTATCTGAAAGAAGAAAGAGATGTCAGACTGGCCTGGCAACCACAGAAGCTGAGCTTCACCTTCCTCTCCTAAAAACTGGCTCCTCTTTCTTTTCATGACTGAAGAAAAGAACAACTTCTTTATTCATTCATTTGTCAGGTAGATTTGGCTGCTTCTGGCCGTTCACTAGCACAGACAATGCCACAGTGAATAGGAGAGGTTCAGCATCTCTGTGGCATACTGTTTTCATTTCTTTTGGAAGGTACACACCAAGACACGGAACTTCTGTGCTAGATGGTAGTTCTATTTTCAACATGTGAAGAAGTGTCTACACTGTTCTCCATAATGCCTATGCAAATTTATTTTATACTTTTGTTGCCTTTGTTTTTGGTGTTATGCTTAAAATCACAACACCATGCCCAATATGGAAGAAGCTTTCCCCTATATTTCCTCCTAAGAGGTTGTTGTTGTGTATGTTGTCCATTTTTTCACTTTAGCTAAGATGGGGAAACAACAAACATATCTATTAGCAGACAAATGAACAAGAGAATTACAGTGAATTATGCAATGGAGTATCCTTTAGTATTAAATAGAAGGAAACCCCGCATTGTTAAAGCTGAGATGAGTCTGGATCGTGCTCCACTAGGAGAAGCAGGTAAAGCAGCAAAGAAGAAGCAATGTATGTACTCTGCTTACACAGGGGCTAAATAGCCATGCTCATATAAACAGAGGAAGGAACAGGAGAATTCAGGACCAGGAAGAAGGGTAAATGGGGAAAATCTGTTCAACTACTATGAACCATAAGAGCAAGTTCTGGAGAGCCAATGCAGCCATCAGTGGTGATGGAAGCATCGATATTATGGTAACCATTTCACAATGCCTGTATGTGTGCAGAGTCTGCATGGCCACATACTTGTCTTCTCCTTAATGCTACAAACTGTGAAAGGATCCTTTGCAGTGTTCCCGAGGCTGTCATCTGATGGGAATGTGTTTCCCCAAGGTAAAGTCATGAGAACTGTTAGTGCAGTGGAAATAAGGAAAAGAAAGAAACAAAAAAGAAAGCCCATGTGCTAATGTTAGATGCACGCAATCAGGAATGTGTGTGCTTGCTGCCTCCTTCACCTGGTGTGTGAACAGTTTTCCCCCAGGGACTCAGGGTGGGGGTGGGGGGAGCATATTTACAATGAAGGTGAATTATAGCAATGGTCTTGAAAATGTGTCTTTTAACAAAGAAATGGGAGCCTGTTAGACAAGATGGACCATGGAGTGAATCGAGAAATAGAGACAGAGATGGAGACAGAGACAGGGTCAGAGAGATGCTTGCCCTCCTCCATCCATGGCTCATCGGTCATGACCTCTGACCACTGCATACACAAACACATGTTTTCTCTGGGAGGATGCTCTAGGACGCTTGTGGTATTTCACCCAAAGCTGAATGGTCAGCAGGGGTGAAGGCACAGAGTGAGACATGCAGGTGTGCAGTGGCAAAGCCCTCTCACAGCACTCACCCTTTGTCTCTCCATCATCCCAGAACAGTTCTCCTCGGGCTTCTTTGTTCTCATCCAGCGCAATGATCAGACCAAGAGGGTTCTTCCGGCTGTGGGGAACAGGAGCACAAGACCCAAATCCTTAGGGCTCAAAAATTTTGCCAAACATTGGCATCAAATTTCCACTGGGAAAGGGGACTAGCAGCAGATGCTCTGTTCTCCTTCGAATACAAAGGCTAGATTGGCAGGCCCTCCTCTCTCTAGTTAGTACCAGTAGCTCACAGGGGATGAAAATACGCTAAAGCTTGGCAATAAGAACCTGTGAGGGAGGTGGGAGTGTGCAAGCAGAATCAATAGCTATAGTTTTAAAAATGTGGCTGAAAACATCATTTCAAAGACAGATTATTAGAAGAGGGAGAAATCTTCCACAATGGTGCTATGGGTAGGTGTTTAGAGTTCATGCCCTGAGAAGTGTTAATTGCTATAAAAAAAAAACACATTTTTCCCTCATAAGGCAGTTTTTTCTGAGGAAGCAAAAATACGCAATAGGGTCATATATAGAATGGCCACTTTGCCTTATTCGATTTCTTGCCATTTTGTCTTGAAAAAAAAAAAAAGCGTATCTATCACCAGGAATTAGGAAGTGGGAGCAGTCACTCGGCTGGAAGGATTGGAGAGAATACCTGAGTTTAGCTTGGACCTTTGAGAACACAGCTGGAAATGGAGAGGGGATGTAGCTTGAAATAAAGCATTTTTCAAACATGCATAGCCTTTTGCAAAGGGTAACGTGTGAGAAGCCTAAATGCAGCCAAACAGGTGACTGCTGGGGGCCACAAACAGCATGCTTTGGCCATGGCTGACCAGAATTCTGAGGGCACTACAGGAAAACTGCTGCTCCAAGCGATGAGAAGTCAGGTCCCTAAACACCATCCACAAAGCCCTGGTTTCAAGCAGGGCATTGACCAGCCAACAGTCTCAGCCCAGGAAGGGAAGGCTTGGGCAACACAGCCCCGTGGTGAGCAATTAGAGAAAGAGAAACCAGAAGTCTTTGTATTTATCTTCACAGAAAGTCAATAATTTGAAATTTTAGAGTAATAAATGGAGTCTAATGAAAATACAGCTTCCCAGAATTCTGAGAACTCACAGGATATTAAAATCAGTCTAATGAAAATACAGCTTCCCAGAATTCTGAGAACTCACGGGATATTAAAATCAAATAATCTAATATTTTCAGGGACACATGACAGAAGCATGCATCTCTTCATTGGAGTGCAGTCTGGGACTACAACTGGAGTCAATGTCACATAAAGGAAAAATCTGTGACATTAGTGGGTGGCTGAGTGTGTGTGTGTGTGTGTGTGTGTGGGTGTGGGTGTGGGTGTGTGTGTGTCTGTGTCTGTGTGTGTGTGTGTGTCTGTGTGTGTGTGGGGGTATGTGGGTGTGTCTGTGTCTGTGTGTGTGGGGGGGGGTATGTGGTGTGTCTGTGTCTGTGTGTGTGTGTGTCTGTGTGTGTGGGGGGGTATGTGTGTGTCTGTGTCTGTGTCTGTGTGTCTGTGTGTGTGTGTGTGTGTGTGTGTGGTGTGTGTGGGTGTGTCTGTGTCTGTGTGTGTGTGTGGGGGGGGGTATGTGGTGTGTCTGTGTCTGTGTGTGAGTGTGTCTGTGTGGGGGGGGTATGTGGGTGTGTCTGTGTCTGTGTCTGTGTGTCTGTGTGTGTCTGTGTGTGTGTGTGTGTGTGTGTGTGGTGTCTGTATGTGTCTCTGTGTGTCTGTGTGGGTATGTGTGTGTGTGTGTGGGTATGTGGGTGTGTCTGTGTCTGTGTGTGTCTGTGTGTGTCTGTGTGTGTCTGTGTGTGTCTGTGTGTGTCTGTGTGTCTGTGTGGGTATGTGGGTGTCTGTGTGTGTGTGTGTGTGTGTGTGTGTGTGTGTGTGTGTGTAACTTGAGACAACTTTAAAATTTAAATGTACTTTAATCATATTCTTCCCCTTTCCAAAGTTCTTCCAGTTCCTCTCCCATACCCACCCAACTTTAAATTCTTTCTCAAAAACTAACAAAACCCCAGTACAACAACAACAAAATCTCCCAAAGCCAGGGAAACAAAATAAAAACACCATCAGCCCCCCCCCCAAAAAAAGAAACACCAAACTGTAACCAAATAAAAGCACACACACAAAACAAGACAAAAAAAACCTAGAGCCCATCATATATTGGTGAACTGCTCCTGAACATGAGGCTGTCCTGGAGTGGCTGATATGCCCTGTGTCACTCCACTAGAGAAAATTGATTTTCTCTCTCCCAGCAGGCATATGTGACAGTTCAGTTGTTAGCCTTTACCTAACAGCTAGGTTTGCATTAATCACAAAATGGAAATAGCTCGGTGGGAGGAATGGAAACGAGGGCGAACATTATAAGAGGTGAAGGTTGTAATGAGAATTTGAGCCAATTTGAGCCACTGATAGACACCCAGGTCAAGGCAGGGAGGTGACCATGTGACCACACTTCCCCAGAATAGTCTTCCTAAGACATAAGGCTTTTAGTGACAAAGCTGAACATGCCTAGGGAAACCAGGAAGGCTGGGCATTCTAGCTATCACCCTGTTCTGACACATTCAGAGTGTTGGGGAGGGAGTGAATTAAGAGCTCTCAAAATCCATCAGGGTACAGCTCTAGGTTATAAACTTCCAGAGGAAAGCTCGAGTGAAGTCCAAGGGGACATAACTCACTCTAGAACCTTTCCCACTCATAGTCTGGTCAGCAGACTATCCCAGGAATGCTCCCCTTTGCCAGCCATGCACCCCCTTAAAGACACCCATGCTGTACCTGTCTGCTGTGGTTGTGTCTGGCTGTTGTGTGGGGAAGATGTAGCCTCCTCGAAGGTGAAGTCCAATTTTATCTCCAGGAAGTTCCATGTCAATGCTTTGCTTTCTCCATGTCACTTGCGCCCCCTAAGGCAGGGAGATACACAAAACACATTGGCCCCACAGTGTGTGGACCTTGTCGGACCACCATCACGCTGAGTTCTTTACAGTGCCATCTCTTTTCCATTTAGTGGATTACACTATTCCCAGACAATCGAACAAAAGAAGCTAAAAATGTAGGTCAGCTCAGGGTTTGGAAAACACCTTTGCCAGGCTGTGCCTGTTGGATGTCGCTTATATGAACTGATACTTCTGGGCTGATTCCTGGCCAAGCTCCAATCGCCCATGAGGCTCTAATGCTTGCTCACAAGAAGTCCTTTCCGTCTTTTTCTTATTGCTGAACAAAGGTGCACCTGTGTTAAGTTACAGGCTTGCTCTACCCAAACTGTGCTGGGAAAACAACTCAGAAGCCATCCTCTGTGAAAGAATTATAGCTCTCAGTTCCAGAGAGGCAGCCCTCTATGCAGATGCAGCCGTAGTCTTGAGAAAAAAGAAAAAAGCTACTTACCGTCTCATAGTCATACCAGATGGCATCAGGCAGATATGCCTTCACTGTCGTATTCCCTGTCCCTTTACCCTAAAATTAAATTTAAAAAATTACTCTCATGACTCAGCCTCTGAGGGCACGAAATACATGTCTTAGCATAGCCATGTTCAGAGAAGGTAGGCATAGTCTTGTTTTCTCTGCTATTAAACTATGCCTTTCTCCTAGTACAGATAAGGGAAACTATAGCCTGACAGTCTGGGGCAGGGGTATCACAAATGGATGGACTGTAATTATAAATAATACAAATGATGATGAAATACACTGTGGGGGCAATTCTGGTTTTCTGTGAATTATTAAATTATCTCTGTAGCTCATACATTAGATGCTGTTATAATTCCTACTTTGAAATTGGGAAGCCTACACAATAACTCTCCCGGATCAGCATTCTCACCAGACTGGCAAAGATTGCCAACCCTGATCACTTTGACTTTAGAGTGAGTACTGGTCTTTGTTTCATCCTGGCTCCACAACTCAGAGCAATAATAGTCGGCTATAATGACCTGACAAGCCAGAGGCTCATTCCCAAATCTAAGTGACCAGTTGGTGTTTTTACACTGGTTGACAACTTGTCTAGAAAAAGAGGCCTCTAAAGAAGAAAACATAAATCAGATATGCTGCAAACAAAATGTCCTGGGAACTCTTCCCTAGTGGCTCAGCCACAGATTTTTACAACAGAGGGGAGAAATGCTTTGGGGGGTAGTGAGCAGTAGCAGAGGCAGCCTAGTGCCTGCCTGTGTCTGCAAAAACACTTGCCTCTTCCAGAACAGGAGTGATGAGGAGGCCTGGTCCCCACAGAAACTGCCGGTCTATGTCCCAAGTATTGTTGTCCTTATAGAACCTAGATAGCAAAGAGATAGGTCCCACGGACATGAGCCAGTGCTCCTGGAATCTCTCCCACAATCTAACCAAAGCATATACACTACCTGGAAAACACCCACAATCACTGTGTGATACCTACTCTGCCCCTCCTCCTCCCAACCCATGTAGATCTGAGTCCCCAACCCACGTTCCTTCCTGTTCTTCTCCCACAGGAGTTCCTATTCCAGTATCTATGCTAGGCTGGCCTCAGGCTATACCGTTGTTTGCTGTGTCTCCCTTCAGAAAATAAATAAAATAACCTATGAATTTTATGATGTTAGCTTATTGTCAAGAAAGATCTGGAGCTGGACCTAGTGGCACAATGCCAGCAATCCCAGTTATGTGGATGTCAGGGAGATCATAGCGTCAAGTCCTGCCTGAACTCCAGAGAAAGTTTCAGGCCCCCAACGAGATTTAATAGACCATCTCAAAATAAAAAGTGGTGGCACACGCCTTTAGTCTCAGCACTTGGCAGGTAGAGACAGGCAGATCTCTATAAGTTCAAGGTCAGCCTGGTAAACAGAGTGGGTTCCAGTACAGTCAGGACTACACAGAGAAACCCTGTCTCAAGAGAACCAAAAAGGAAAAAGTGTTAAGAAGGATTGGCTGTAAGGCTTAGGGCAAAGTACTTCCAGACCAGGTGCAAAGCTTGAGGTTCACTTGTCAGTCTCACCCCCCTCCCACAAGCACAGCAAAAATACAAACAAAACAAAAACTGCATAAGATCAAAAAAAGAAAACATCAGAAAATACAGAATTTTAAGTTTTTCTATTTTAGGATATCTGCTTTTAAACAAGTGATTCTGGGAGGTAAAAATTTTACCCCAGAAGTGATTATAAGTGCATGTATATGTCTCTAAGTTTTTCATCTGCCATACATGACAGTTAGCATTATTGTAACAAGGAAAGGCTCCCAAGAGACTGCCTCTTGAGTTAAATCAGAGATTCCAACTGGCTGGCAGTGAAGAATAATGGGATTTATGGGATCATTTATGAGATTCTTGCTTGTTTTCAAATTGTAGACACATTCCTAGAGACACAGCAAAGTACATAAACTCTAGCGTCATAATATGTATTTGTTCTACAGAGACCATCAAAGCCTCCTTACAGATCTTTCCAATTAAGCTAAAGAGAATTGGTAAGTGGTAGATTTCTTTTCCAGTATATGCAAACCCTTGGGACTGATCTACAGCACAGGCCCATACTTGCACACACACAAACACCCCTGAATACCTTGCTTGGGTGGCTTTATATTTTACTCTGCTATTATACCTAATCCACATCACCAAGTTTGCATTAACAGAACATTGGGAGGACTTACTCATGCAGAAGGGGCCTAGCCACGGTGTCTCCCCGGCTGTGGGCGTGGTATAAAAGAGTGTAGAGGTAAGGCAGCAGAGTGTATCGGATGTTAAGGTAGTGCCTAGACGAATTCAAGAGCAAGGAATCTGCTCCAAAAGAGGCCGGATCCTGGTCCTGAAAGGAAGGAAAGTTTGCAGTTGTGCCTTGGCTATGGGAACGCTGTGCACACCCAGGAGGATCTCAGATACCATGCAGCATAACCCAGGGCTTCATGACACGTGATCTGGGCCCCCGGTTGCACATTGCCTCTGAGTAGCGTGTCTGGAGGGTTGAATCATGACATCAAGTAAGTTGCCATTGCAACTTACAACTCACCCTGTCTCATTCACATGTTAGAACTGCCCTGTTGAGAGGCTATCTTAAATAATTTTGAAATTTTTACTCATCTTGGTTCTCATTACAAAAACAAGCAATGCAGGCAGAGTGCACACAAGTTTATAAACCTCTTGGAGCCCCATCATTTCCACTTTTATCTCACCATTTCTGAGATTTCCACGTTTGTTTTAATGGTGTGATGGTCATTGTCAGCTGCCTTGGGAAGGCAAGCTTCCTGCTTGCTGCTGCTGTAAGACCCCTTGATGCATTCTACAGAGCAAGGCATCTATCTGCACTTCCCAACTAGGAAAGTTTTAAGACAAGTTTGCTAGGTATCCCAGGCAAGTATTTAACTCCCGATCCTCCGGACTCCACCTCCCAAACATCTCGGATCACAGGGCTGTGTCACCGCACCCAAGTAGAATCTTGAATTCTGAACCCTTTGCTTAAATATTGAGCTGTGCATTATAAATGGGCTGACTCTTAATGTCCTTATTTAAATACGTGTCTCCAGAATCTGAACACAAGGAAGCCATCCACACAAAAAGGAGCAACCAGTGCGTGCGTGCGTGCGTGAGTGCGTGCGTGCGTGCGTATTGAGACATTGGGACTTTTTTTTCTGAAACTTCCTTTTTTTTCAGATTTTTTTTAATTTGAATTAGAAACAAGATTGATTTACATGACAATCTCAGTTCCCTTCTCCCTCCCCTCCTCCCCTACCACCTCCCAACTAAAACCCTACCTATCACATATCCTTTCTGCTCCCCCTGGATGGTGAGGCCTTCCATAGGGGGTCATCAGAGTCTACCATATCCTTTGGGATAGGGCGTAGGCCCACCCCCGTGGAGACATTGGGACATTTTATGGTCAACAGATCAACAGGTCCTCATTAATGGCAAGCAGGGCCCAAATCATCATACATGAAGTATTTTATATCATTAAGCTGGCTCAGCAGATTTCATGCTGGGAATACAAACAGATCCAGTCCTAATGCACACCCACTGCACTTGCCAGCTGATTTACCTTGTAGCCCTGGCCATTGTGATTCCGGGAAAATGGATAAAATGCCCCCAGCTGCATCCACCGCCTGCAGAGCTCCTCAGTCGTGTTCAAGGCAAAGCCACATATGTCAGCCCCTACCTATAAAGACATGTGGACAGCATATTATCACATTTCCACCCCCTGCTGTCGCTTTCTACCGGGAAGTTCCTAACTGAACTTTGTCCAAATCTTTTACCCAGAAGCCTAATGGGGTGTGGTCAGAATCAGCACGGAGCCTGTGTCCGCACCACTGCTAGGGGCCTCCTTTCCTGCCACAGCCTTTTCATTGCGTTGAACGGAGCTTGAGCACCATCACCTGTTGTGGACAGTAGCTGGCAGTACCAATAATACTGTACCGAATACTTTCCTGAAGCCCCACTCTGACCATGCCACTCTCTTCCTCAAGCTCTCTACAGCTTCCTCTCCATCCCTCCTATCAACCCTTTAAACCTGGTTCCAATCTCCCCTTCAGATAGCGCCCCCAACGCTCCAGTTCTCCACACTGATCTTAGGGGCTCATCTGTCACCCCCTTCACACTCCATGGTCTTAGAATGAGCTTCTCCCCTCATTAGCCAGTTTCCACAGCTCAACTTAAGCACCATCTTTTCTGCAGAGTCTTTGGCTTCCTCCCAGACTCTCTCTGTCCCTTATAATATCAAATTAATAAAGATTTTTTCTAAGAACCTGTCATAATGATTAATATGTACAACCCTATGAGTTTTTTTATCCCAGCTTGCCATAATTATTTGTCTACTTGTCTTCATATTTTTTTTAACTGTATGCCATTCATACTTAATTTAGCCCTGTGAACATAGTAAGAGCTCAATGAATGTGTCTGTTGCATTTGACTGAGCAGTGAAAAGTCTATCCAGTGCTGCAGGGCTGTTTCTGCATCTGGGGAACAGTTGCCCAGGTGGGTTCCACGTTGGCACGCATCTGATGTAGACAAGAGGACTGGTGCGCTTTTTCTATGTTACACCTGAGGAATATTTCAGGAGCTATCAGGATTGCACTTTCTATTTACACCAGGCAGTTCAGACAATGATGCTAGGGGTACCAGAGCCACAGTAATGGTGATGGAGAATGGACATTAAAGCCCTGGGCAAGGACAGGGTTTATAGTATGAAAACGTATCAGAAGGAAACTTCATGGGGGTTGTATGTCGTAAGAGACTTGGGACAGAGACTCACCATTGGGATGCCGAAAAGGTTGAACTCAAGCATGCCTGGAACAGACCACTGAAGGTCCTCCCAGGTGGCCGAGTTGTCTCCTAACCAGTGGGCTGCAAACTTGCCAGATCCCGCAAAGGTGGACCGTGTGATGATGAAGCTTCTCTTCTCTGGAAATGTAGCCTTCACGGCTCTGGGGAGGGACAGATATTCAGGGATCAGTGAGGAGGTCAGCTGGCCTCAGAACAACAAAAGTAAGAATATAAAAAACAAGCGTCTCATTCCTCTCCACTCCTTTTATCCAAAAAGGGTTAGGGGAGCTGTTAGAAACAGTCTATACCTCAACTTGCAGTCGTGTTTTACTTAGCTTTGTTTCACACATAGTATCAGCCTCTTAATTTCCAACAATTCCAAAAGCACCCTTGGAAAGGTTAAAAACTAGAGGCTTATGAATTTTAGAAAACAAAAGTGAAACTTGACATAGTAAACATATGTTAGTCTTTGTGTCACAAGAAGTCAGAAACAAACAAACAAAAAAAAGTGGACTTGTCAACATGGCTCTTGAAAGTTTTATGTAGAAAAACATATTGGTAATAATTTTATGAGAAAATGCTTTTAAATTAAATATAAAAGTGTGTATTTTTGAAACTAAATAATTAAATAATTTTAAGTTAAAAGTCTGCATGTGTACACATAACTAAAAATGTTTGCAAGGTTGGATTTGTAGCTCAGTGATACAGCACTTGCCTAGTAGGTAAAGCGCTACTCCTGCACCAAAAAAAAAATTTATAGTAGAACTTTTCCATTTCTCTCAAAATGGCTAAAATTACACCTGTTATTTGGTTCATCGGTGAATATGCTTTTGGTCTTGTTTCTTGCTGTCACTGTTACAGCAAGAACAAATTATTATTACATTTTCATCATTGTAGAATTTAACTTGACACAAAGGTAAACAGAACACAGTAGAAGTCCGCTGGGCCCATAGATATATACAGGTTACTTAACCCTCTCTATCCTTCACTTTTACACTATGTAGAAAGATAAAATGTATAAGGAGAAGTGACTAAATTTTACTTCGTAGTACTTTAGGTATTTTATCTTGGATAAATTTCTTAACAGCTTTCTTCTGATTTTCTGTTCATTCATTTACTGGTTTTTTAATTTATTTTATATATTCTGCAAATACTAGATTTCCTATTCTCTGCATGCTGGTTTCTTTATTCACTCAACAATGAAGACCATATGTTTTAAATACTGTGTCATCTGTGAGTATATGAATGTGTGCCTGAGCACATTGGGTATATGCACACCAAGTGCAGGTGCCAGAGAAGACCAGAAGAGGGTGTCTGATTCCCCAGAACTGTAGTTACAGGAAGGTGTGAGCCACCCACAGGGGGCTGGGAAGCAAATTCAGGCCCTCTAGGAGTGCAGTACGTCTTCTTACCTCTGAATCATCTTCCCAGGGACCCCCAGTTTACTTTTTATTTTGACTTTTAACAGATACTATATATGTGTCACCTAGCCACTCTCAGATCCATAATTTGATCACATATAAGCGTATAATAATAAGGACTCACTCTGATGTGGCAATGGCCATGGAGTAGCCATACAGACTGTGGACGTCATACTGCCTGCCCCAGTACTGAACAGCATCCATGCAGAGAGTCTTAGAGAACAAGTGCCCATCCAGGATCTCTGCAACAACAACAAAACAGCCAATCATGAAAAGCCTTACATGCTAAATTCTTACTTTTTAATTGCCATACAACCTGCAAAGATGGCTGTGCTGGGCAGGTATTTATTGTACCCATTCTGAAAACAGACATACTGTGTTCCTATCATCAGAAGACCATGTAGTTAATGTAGTTTTTCCAACACAAAAAAATATACTGTGTCACCCACACAGCCCTGATTTTCAGAGGCAGAGAAGAGAATCTAGTTCAGCCAGAATTTCAATCTGAATTTTTCAAACCAATGTAAGTGGCTCAAAATAAGAAGCATTGGATGAAAGTGTAATTTCACTTCTGACTCCTTTTTCCCTCTTGACCATATATTGCATAGAGTGGTTCCTAGTCTTAGTTTCATTCACATAGCCTCTGTTCCTATTATACCACCACTGTTCCCACAGAAATGAACTGTGTATTCTATTTACTAAAATATCTTATTTACTTCTAACCTATTTTTAAATTCATTCTACATGTCAATTCCAGATAAATACTTCTAAAACCAGTCAACAATCCTACAGCCCTCTAAAAACAAAAACAAAAACTATAAATAGCTTCCATCATAGAAAGAATTAAGTTAGAACTGTTTGGCCTCCCATCAAACCCCTTCAACATTTGATTTTCACCTACATTAGCCTCAAGTTCCTCCTTTGCCTTTAGACTGAAGTGATGCTGAGTATTATAATCTTGGGATTTTGTTCCTTTCTTAATGAAGATACAACTTTCTTCTTGGCTCTGTATCTTTCTTCAAATAACAATTAATACTGTGGTTCCATAACCATATCCTCAGAGGCTGGGGTTCATGACTATATGGTGCATGCCCATCCTTCAAGCCGAGGTCAGCACCAGGTGTTTCCCTCACCTGAAGGTCAAGATTACCCATCTGGTTTCTTTTGAGAGCTCTAGCCTATGAGGTTCACCTTGAGAGAGGCACTGACTAATCACGGGTCTCTGCATCGTATGTGTTTTGGAATTTTCCTTACAGCAGCATGGAGTTGGCATGGGACTAGATTATCCACTGAGAATGTATGTCTCTTCTGAGAACCATGGACCATATACTGTTTCTTTCCTGGTTTTCTTTATGTTGTGAACATTAATTATGTACAGACCCCTTTATCCAGTGACTCAGGTCTATCCTGGTAAATTTAAAATTTCCCGTGCATCTTGACACATCAGTCAGACTGACCACAATGACTTACTTGGTGTGAAAGGAGGATAATTGAGGTCATTTGTGGAACATCCTGAAACTGAGCCATCAACAAAGTTGGAGACTTCGTTCATATCCTACATATCAGACAGAGAGCAAAATCTATTAGGAATAGTAGCATATCACGTTTATATACTGGTGGTATTTTTTGTTTCTGGAAAATCAGATAGATTACTCTAGATATTTCTTTTTAAGAGTGTCCCATGGATATGGTAGACATATATGTTCCTGTCTTCTCTACTCACTAAAAATTTCACAGAGTAAGTTCTTAGAATAGCTTCAAAACGATGCATGTCTATCATCACTAAAAGTAAACAATTCCCAAATATATTAGCCAAAAAGTTTCTGTTTATTTTCTGTCATATATTGCAACCTATAGTATTATATGCCTAAATATGACCTACATATAGATACAGACATAAATATACATGTATATATAGAGAAGAGAGACAGTATATCCATGCACCAGAGCTGTGAAATTGAAGTTCTGGAAGGGTGGGTAGCAAAGTGGTAATTGTAGATATCTTTTTACAGAATTTTTGCTGTGTCCTTTTAGCTGATTGTATTAGTTGAATTTTCTATGGGTCTTCTACAAAATTTCAACTCTAGGCCTAAATTTCCTTCAACATCAGCTGCGTTTTATGTTCATATTCATTTGACATTTTACGAGACATTGCTCTTTAACACAGAAGTTACTTTGTACCTGAGCACTTTGGTTCTGATGAATCTGTCATCGTGTCTAAATAAAAGAGCCTCAAGTTGACAACTGAACAATCCATGTGCTTTGTGACAAGATAAGGACTATGTGACTCTTTGCTTTTACTTTCTTTCTGTACTTCATGGCTCAAAGACATAACCAGATATAAACTCTGTGAATGTCTCTATGAATAAAAGTGTTAACAACTCACAATCCAAATTCCATCAAATTTCACTTTATTGTGGAAACTATTAATTTCCTCTGCCCACCAAACAGCACAGTTGGGATTGGTGTAATCAGGAAACACAGTTATTCCAGGCCAGACCTGTGGGGGACAAAAAGGGAGAACGCTGATAATAACTTAAGTGAATGTAGAACAAGCAAAGAACTTTATGTAGGAATTCCTAACATGATCATGGAGACACCAGAGGTAGAAGCCACAAGTCTTCTCAGTGTAGAGTAAATAACTTAGAATTAAGTTTTTTATTAACTTAGAATATTGGGACTCAATCACTCTAAATTGCAATTAAAAGCCATCTGAGAAAATTAACTTTAAAAATGTTGGTTGGTTACTTAAATGAGTAAATGCAAGGATAAAAAGCATTGTCTGATTTGCTAGTCTTCAATTCTGGTTCACATTTCCATCTTGCTTCTTCTACTTTCATGTCTAAGAGTTGAAAATGGAAATATATATTTTGTTTGAATTTCAATTGACCCATTACAATCTGTGGATTCTAACATGACTTATTTTTCTCTATTCTTTATCTAATTCCCTCAGACACTGTATTTTGAAGGATTATTATGGATATTAAAATTAAGCAGAAAAACAAGACAATAGAAGATTTCAGTAAAAATTCAGTATATTACTTGTTGACAAGAAACTGAGTCAAGAATGGCATGACCCATTTCAACTGATCTCCCCAGTAGGCAGTGACCAGTGCCAGTTTCCAAGCAGGGTCAATGTGAGAAGCAGCAGGAGTGCAGGGGCAAGAGGGGACGGAGTAAAGAAATGAATACCCAGTGAGTGAGTTGCCACTGACTGGGATCTGGCAGGAGTAGAGAGTTTTGGGTTTGAAAAGGCGAGGAAAAGTTTGGCCTCAGCATCCAAGTCCTTTGAAGATGCACTAGACAACCACATACTTATCCACACACACTCACAACCCAGGCAGAGCCAGAGCCACAGTTTCTCCATTAAATTACCTCTCCAATGAGTGGGTTTATGCCATCAGAACTATTCACCCAGATATTCATTGCTGAACCTTTATCATATGGGTCATAGGGATCATCTGGGAAAGAGTTGTTAGAAATGGCCGGATCCTAAGAAAAAGGAAATCACAATGAAAAAAAAAATTTACTTTAAGCTAAAGGCTGAACTTCAATAAAAATGTCCAATAAAACATGCACATTCAAATGTAACTACTGAAGGCTAATATTAAAGTATTTTCATTTCATTGGAGGCCAAGTAGAGAGAAGGGGACGACCACCTGATTTCGGAGGAAAAGGGGAAGCACATACCAAAATGATAATAAGTTTCTGCCTATTAAGGTGTAAGTCCTCAGCAAACTCCGGGAAGCCTGAAAACTTCACTGGGTCATAAGTGAAATCCTTCCTCTGATCCATATAATCAATATCAGCATGCTGAACATCCTGAAAAAATACAAGCATCCACAGTTTAGCACATGTGAATTTCCCTGTCAAACAGAATCAACAAATTATCACCTTTAGTATTCAAGATGAAAACCAACTCCTGTGCTGGAATCTAAAGGCAGTGCTATCAGTTATCCAAATACATCTTCCCCAGAGCAATTTGAAAAACAAATGCCCTCATTATCCTAAGGCTCAACCCCACCCCTGCAATCAGATTAATACACAGTTTAGGACAAATAACTGGGGCTATCAAATAAAACTCACCCCATGCACAAGACGGGAAGGAAATATTTCTTCTCCCTTCTTCCTCATTTCACCATCCTAATAACTGCTTTGGTTACCTTTGCCACAATTCATCTGTGTTTATTCCTTCCTAGTTTTATATGGAAATAGTGGCACTGGGACAAAGTTTATACTGTGCCAGTGTAATGAATGAAGAGGCTGAGAGAGCAGGATTATTCTAGAGATATTTTTTAAATTTCCCCTTCTTATGTCTTCTTGACACCTCATTTTCCATTACAGCCCCCAATATAATAGAAATATTCAAAATTAGCCACTCAAAGCAGGAAACATTTGAGTACAAGGTGTATGCCATGCATCATTCTTGAACGTGAAAGAAGAGACGCCCATATGTAACTCTGAATTACTTTCAGTTCCATTTCTCAGTATTTCCTTTCAATCTTAACACCGTGCACCAGTGAGTCCTATTCCCCCATTCCCCAGATGATCCATGAAGGAAATGTCTACCTGCGTGTAAGGAGAGCCATACAGAACAGAGAGCCACAGTGGTGCTAGCGAGCTGAACTGGTGATCTACTACTAAATGGGGTTTGTGGTTTAACTAGGGTTAAAAATGGAGTTCTGAGGGAAGTCAAGAATCCCCTGAAGCAGGCTTAAGAGGGCATTCTCATTATCCTGATGGCTGTGCTTATTTTTCTTCACCTCAGTTCTGCCTCTGCTGTTTCTGTTAGTCCCTCTCACCCCCAAGAGCCATAGTCCCTGAGGCCTAGAAGACAAGAGAGGCCAGCAGGTCTTTGACCAAAACAAAGACTGGAGTCACCTACCCAAATGTCCTGCACAGCTCTCATAATACTGCCTTCCCCTAGTCATCCTGTGCTTTTTAAATATCAACTCTTTCACATGCTATATTTTTACATCTTCTTCCCAAATCCAAAAGCTACTGAAATTCTATTTTAAATACAAAATGATCACAGTGTGCGTTCGAGAAGACAAATCCTGTTCACTGACTAGTAAACAGCAACCAAAACACCACTGCAAACAAATACACCTCAACCTGTCACTGGATTTTATAAATCTCCTTAACTATGAATTCTGTCACCAAAAAGCTAAGTGGTGATGATGAAGCTACTTCCCTAATTAGCTTCAGTTTCTTATCTGTACCTGTGCAAAAAACAATAAAACCCAGTTTAGATTACTGGGTCCTGAATAAGTTCCCTCTCTCTCTCTCTCTCTCTCTCTCTCTCTCTCTCTCTCTCTCTCTCTCTCTCTCTCCCTCTCCTCCCCCCTCTGTGTTTTCTAACTCCTAACTCTTTGGGATCTAGAATTATCTCCTCTCCTCTTCTTCAATATCCTCTCAAAATATCTGCTAAAATTTATTCAGTGGTAAGGGGTTGGGAGATGGAAGACCTGTACTATACATCATCTGACACAAAACCGGAGAATCGAGCTGGTGTCAGGATCTTGGAGAACTCATATCACTTCTATACTCAATCTCTGCGGTTATATCTTTGAGTCAAAGTAATCCAACCAAGATTATATATAAGGTAATAAACCTACATGGAGAAGCATAAGCTAAAATGTGGGCTAAAGAAAGAATTAGATTGAGTTCTGTAAAAATGCAGTCAATACAATAAACATAAGAAAACTGAATAAACAGAACACAAGAAAATAAAACTAATAGAACAATAAATAGTCCGAAACCAGGCTTCTGCCTCCTCTGTATTGTTAGTCATTAAGGGTCACTTCCTATTGAAAAGAACTGCAGTTCTTTGAAAACAAGTGATTGATCTGACAAACTTTTCAGTATTCTAGGTGCATAAGAGTCATCTTATCACCCAAAGGGGAAATAATCCAAAGAGGGGAAGTATGAGGAAGGTAGAAGCTTTTTCTGTTCCTCCATGGATTTCTTTTTGGAGAACCATGTTTAAGATTACTTACGTAAGGGAGTTGTACTGCACGGTTCCTGTCCACAACTGCTTTCATATTGTCTAGGCTTCCATAGTCATACCGGCTGAGCTGAAACCCAAGTGCCCAGTATGAAGGCAGAGCTGGCCGCCCAATGAGCTGAAGTAAACACATGAAATGAAAGTCAGTAATGTGTGTGTATACATGCACAGGGGAGGGGGGTGCATGTGGAGGACAGAGGTCTACGTAGGGTATCTTCCTTAATTGCTCTCTACCTTAATTTTAAGGCAAGGGCTCACATTGACCTTGTAGTTCCATGATTGGTTCCACTTTGTAAGCGACTGGCAAGCAACCCCAAAGATCCTCCTGTCTCTGTCTCCCCAGCGTGAGATTGCAGGCGCTCACTACTACATGCAGCTTTTTACAAAACTACTGGGGATCTGAACACAGGTTCTCATGCTCATACCGAAAATCATCTTTTATCAAATTAATTCATCTCACAACACAATACTTTTTCAAATAAAGTCTCTTTTATGCATTGGTTTGTGGCACAAAATACATTCAATTTTCCAGTTTTTTGATTCATTAATGTTATAATGTTAGTCAACTCTTATATCTCCATTTTAAGAGTAAGGGTACATTTTGATGTCTTTATATCATCTGACATTTTTATAATATAAAAAATTTATAAAGAAATTTCCAATCATACATGAGGTCTGTTCTATGTCTTAAATATATCATCTCGGGTATGTCTAGCTCACACATGTTTGATAAGCTTACATATCTTAAACCTTCGGTACATAGGATTCCCTCAGCCATAATCATGGTTTCATGTTTACCTCTAGATATTCTTGAACAACTTGTTCGGGTGTGTTCCCCAAGAACACATAGAAGTCCAGAATTCCCCCAATGGTGCGGTATGTGATTGCTGGGGTGGGCTGAAGGGTAACCTCTTAAAAGATTAAAATAGAAAAAAATAAAAATTAAAGTTTGTTCTATTGAAATGACTACAAAAATTTATAGCCATAGACACTAACTACCTGAACTTCACTAAAATGATTTTTAATCCCCGCATGTTGCACAAAAAGAAACAAATTCTTACATGTATGAGAGCTAAAGAATTTGTTCAGCAACAAACTTCAATGGCAGGAAACTAGAATGTCCCAACTCTGAGGCCATGACCCAAGCTCTGGGCAAAGAGCAACCAAGCTTACAAATGAAGCCAGAATTAGTCGCTGCAGTACAAAACTTGAGGCCAATGGCCTTTGTTACTGAGTCCCCTGTTTACCAAAATCAGAGCCCCTCAAAATAACTCAGCCATCACAAATCCATTCCATGGAAGCAACGCTAGTCTCCTCTGAGACAACGAACATCAGTGGGTACTGTCACGAGAATGTCACATCCCCTTCGTCTGTTCTTGGAGCCCATGTATCTTTCTTGACACGTGTTCTCCTGCGCATGCCCATTTCACCTTGCCTTCCAACTGGTGAAATTCTGCACATGCCCGTTTTACTTTGCTTTCCTGACGCTTGTTCGCTGCTCATGCCCACTTCGCCTTACCTTCCACTGATAAGACGGTGTGTAAGCTTCAAGTTCCAACCATCCCTTTCAGGTACTAAACCCTGAGCACATCTGCCTGTATATTCTTTGAATACTCAAATAAGCTCTATCCTTTGCTGCAATTTAGTTTGCAAGCCCACAAGAATTAAATCTAAGAGGGTAAAAGAAAAAAATCCCTCTGAACCGGTTGTCCTTATTCTATCCATCATTGTTACTGTAATCACACAGCCCAGCTAGCCACAGTAAGAAGAGTCGAAATAAAGCAGGTCAGAGACTATATTGGAAACGCCAAATCCCATTAAGCTCCAATCACCCTTCTCAGAAATTGTCTCCTAGCCTTGTTCTTTCTCGGGATAGAAGGCCTCAGAGTCTTCTGAATGCACTCTTTGGTCTTATAGGACTAATTCACACAGAGAACCCAGGACTTTCTAACTTTCCCATTATGTCTCAATCAACTCATTTTTGTGATTCCTTTTAAAACACCCTGAAACTCGACAGTCAATGTGTTCTTTTTGCTGTTCTTGGGCTGTTTATATTCTAGAATGATTTTTGGATCACCTAGATTTCCTCTCAAAAACAAAACAAAAACTGTGGTGAGGAATTAGATTTTTCTTAGGCCGGGCGTTGGTAGCGCACGCCTTTAATCCCAGCACTCGGGAGGCAGAGGCAGGCGGATCTCTGTGAGTTCAAGGCCAGCCTGGTCTCCAGAGCGAGTGCCAGGATAGGCTCCAAAGGTACACAGAGAAACTCTGTCTCGAAAAACCAAAAAAAAAAAAAAAAATTAGATCTTTCTTGCTTACTTAATCTTTAAATTATTGCAAACTGATATGTCTATAGAAGAGCATAAAGTTAATTATGGGAAAATACGTATGCAGACATTTAGATGTTAAGTCAATAGATTACTCTTCATATCTATACTCATTTTGTATGGACATGAAAGACTGTGTGGACCACATCTTTGAATAATACTGATTTAATCCAATGATAATCAATTAGGGGGGTAATGCTCAATATCCTATGCCACCAGCAACCCTGGAAGACGTTGCTCCATCTCTTCTTCCCCTGTGGTAAACTGTACTGGAACAGCCAGTCAAGATCACTAAATGTAGGGCTAAGAAGGAGTTACACTCTATGGGTAGATCCTGTCTCGGTAGATTATGGAAAGAGTTATCCTAAGTCTGTAATAGCAAATATTCCAAAGGGGGCTGCCAGATTCAAGAGCGGAGAAGTCAGGAGAGAGTCCTTTGCACACAGATCCCATGGGTAGCCATGCAAGGATGTAACGGCTAGAGAAGAAGGCCAGCCATGCTTTAAATGTTGTGAAAGGGATTCACTCCTTTAACCACAGGGCTGTAAAGGGGACTGTGATGTGTTCTGTGTTTGTTTGTTGAGGAATATTCCTTTGTCCTTTACCCATGGCATTGCTGTTCATCAGAAACACCCCAAAGGATAATCCACTATTGTCTTCAAGGCACAGGAAGAAGGTCTGCACACCATACAAGTTATTTCCATCCTGTGGGAAGACAATTAAAAAGCAAATATTTGCAATTAGTCTAAACATCACATCATGGTCAATGAAGATGCCAAGTTCAGGATGCTAGCAAGTAAGTTAGGGCTTTCTCAAATAACATACCAATTCTGACCATTCATTAGTATGTATATGGATATCTTGATTTTTGTTAAAATATGGAAGGATATGAATTTTGAAACTATTGTTCATAGAATCTGTCTTCTCAAAGAGGCCTGCCTGATCCTAACTTGACCTTATCTACAAGTGCTCTATTGAGTTTTAATATAAATCAGCATCCCTACAGAGCTTTAAGAGTTTGAAAGTCCACACTGTCCATGGTTGGAGCTCCAGATTAGGTCATCATCACCAGCTGCTCCCCATAAGCTGCTCCCTCAGCACTTTTTCCCATTTATCCCATGTGTTTAAATGAGACAGAGTAGGGATAAGATGTTGTCTCTGCTACCAGAAAAACCAATGGGAAATTTATTGAGCATGGTCTATGTGACATTTATTCTTCTAGATTCTTTACATGTGCCCAGCCATTAAATACCTCCTATAAGATGAGTATGTGAACCCCGACTTTAAGTTTCATGCTCCACTGACTGAGCTAGCTAAGCACCTTACATTACCCTCATTTTATACATGAGGAACATTTTAGAGATGAGGGAGACCTGGAGGGGTAAGAACTTGCCCAGAATCACATAGCTGATAAATAGAAGATCTAACACACAAAACCAAGCAGTGTCACTCCGGATTCTCACTCTAAACTACAATGTCATGGGACCCTGACCGCTGAGGTTGTGATAGTCACAGGAAAGGGGCCTGGAAGATTACCTTATTGGGGGTTGTGTCCCTGGAAAACAAGGGCCAGGTCTTCCAGTTCATGTCATGCCTGTACCGTTGGTGCACGTGCTCTCCCAGACCGTACACATTAGCACTTGGAAGGTAGGTTGAGAGTTGCAGGAACTGGTCAGAGAAGAGGAGAGGCCCAATACTTGTGTCAAGCCTAGATGTCGGAGGGAAGCCCAGACAGGAGTGAGAGGTGAGCAGAGATGGACACAGCTGCTTAGACAAGGGCCCTTCACCGCTCACTGACTCCATCGTCCCTCCTCAAGTCTTCCTCTGACATTTTCCCATAGATACCGAGAGTCAAAACGTCTCTAGGCCAGGTACCATTGCGGTACATCCTTTATGTCTATTGCTTAGACACTTTACCACATGGCCAAAGCACTGTACTTAAATGGGTATAGATATTTAATAAGTCTTGATTGGTGCTCAGATGATTAGACAGATGGGAGAAGGGGGAAAGAAAATGTTCAGACAGAAGGAAGTAAAAAGAAGTAAGACTTTACACATATACTCACACACACTCACACACACTCACACACACTCACACACACTCACACACACACACACACACACACACACACACACACACACACACAAGGAGCACAGTAAGATCAGCAGCTTACATGCCTCCCCTTATCGTTGTCTTCCTACTCCCACCCACACAATAAGTTTCCAAAACTCACAGCACACGGTTGTTGCTTTTTCTGGTGACTTTGATGCTAAATGGTTGTTTAAAGACCTCAACTCGGTAGTTCAAGGAAGAAGCAGCGTTTCCACTGAAGGGTTGCACATGTTCATGAGGGACTTCATACCTGTCCTTGGTTGGGTCAGTAAACTGCACAGAGAGATGAAGAGAAATGAAGTCCAAATGAAAACTCACAGTCAAAACTGTCAGTGGCCTTTCCAACACCAGTGCTTCCGATGCAGATGGTCCTGGAAACTGGACACTGATCAAACCGGCATTGTGTCTAAAGGAATGTGCTGCTTACATTGCCAGCTTCGGATGCTGGTCTGTTGAGTACACATTGGTCTTTAGGTGGAGATATACTGAGACTCTAAAGACGCTCTCTAGAAAACTCAAAGCTGTGGCAGCATTTTGATCCCATCTACAATTCCCATGGAATCTGGGATAAATGAGTGGAAACTGAAAGTTCACTGGTTAACTCTACGTGTATCGAGGAAGTTACCACACAATAAGAAGGCTATCAAAGACCTTGACAAACAAGTGCCACATAGCTATAACAAAGAAAGATACTATGTTTAGCAAAATGTTCTTCTTTGCAGAAACTGCAGTTGTGAGTTATAAGAGTCCCTTAAAAGATTTAAAAGAAAACACACACACACACACACACACACACACACACACACACTACAACCTTAAAATGGAAGCGATTCGGTGTCTGGTACTCCGCCGTGAGCAAGACATTTTCAATTTCACTTCCAAACAGGGGTGCAGAGGGCAAGTTTTTCAACTGAGCCGTGAGTCCTAACATGTAGAAGAGAAAAGGTTTTCATAATTGCTCTGTAAATTTTCAAATAGTGGCTGCGTAACATTAAACTTTGGGTCAAAGGGGGCAAACAGAAACCTTTATCTTCCAAAGAAGTGAAGCTGTAGACACGCATCCCCCCATATGCATATCCCATCTTGGACTACTACAACTGTATCCAAAACTTTACAAACCTTTCCTTTAAGATCTGAGTGAAAACACAGCCCCCAAGGACTCGCTCTTATGCCACCTGACCATCAGTCATCCCTTGTGGATCAAACACTTTATGTTCTCGGTTATTATTCTTTCTCAGTTAGGTACGCAGTACATTACAGAGCATCTTGCACACTGAAGCCATGCCCTGTGCTAAATAGCAAGTGAAGAGAGTGGAGGCCTTTAAGAGTCCCGCCCCTTCCTTACACTGGGAGTCTTCCCACAGTGGTAGCCACTGTCATCCTCAGCACAGAATGCTCATCATGTTGGTCTTTGTTTGAGGGTAAGAAAAATACTAGCCCACAAAGACTGATGTTAACTAGGTAACTTCTAAAGCATGGTTATAAAATTATAAGTGTTTCAATTTCATAAAAATGACACCAGAATAGGGTTTCAATGAATCTTAAAGGTCATTATTTTCATATTCCATACTTTGAAAATAATACACTTGGGAACCAAAATGATCATGATAGTTATACAAAGTCATGAAGTTGCATAAAAGTAAAGACAGGCCTCTGCACACATTCTGTGGTTACATAGCTTAGAATTTTTGTTGAACTCCTAACAGCATAAGTGGGGGCATCTCTGACTCTTTTACCTGCTCTTGGGACCCTTTTCCTCCTACTGGGTTGCCTCATCCAGCTTTGGTAGGAGGATTTATGCCTAGTCTTATTTTAACTTATTATACCAAGTTCAGTTGGTATCACTAGTGGGCCTGCTCTTTTTCAGAAGGGAACTGGAGGAGCAATGGATCTAGAGGACAGGAGGGAGAGGATTATTCTACAAGAAAAGAATAAAGAAAATGAATAAATCTTTTTATACAAAAAAGAAAGAAAATACATACATATTTATATTTAAAAAAAATAAGGCCAGAAACAGAACATAGTCTCTGAATTCCTAAGGTAGAAGGTGATTACTGCTTCCTGCCAAAATAGGATCTAATAATACTGATAAGAGCTGTGTTCACCCCTGCCACATATATATTGTGACAACAGAGCAGTCAGTACTCTATGTGCTAGTACAGCTGTCCCTTAGGATGGAGCCAAGCCTCCAGGTCTGAGGCCCCACCTTCAGCCTACCTGCATTTGTAATCACAGGATCACTCTCCATTTGGTAGCCATGATTCTTGGAAAAGTAGCAAATAGCATTTCCCGCTCCCTGGGGATCCCAGCAGCAGCCACGCTGGTCACATATGGTCTGAAACAGAGATTAGACTGTTAACTCCAGTGAGTTCATTACATTTTAGGAAGTGCAAATCAGTTCATTTGAGATTGTGATAGCAACAATTCACTTTTACAAATGAGACCTGACACCAGCTTCTACAGTTTTCCTTGCCAGAGCTCTTCTTATTAAATGGTATAGGGAACACAATGTATGTTTCACACACAAAAGCCGTTAAATATCTTGTAAAATTCTAAAGTTATAGCACCATTATTCCAGAATTATAAGTGGATACTCATGTATATTACATTTGAACTAGAAAAATGACAGATAGAGACTCTCTTCAGATGCTTTCAAATCAAATCAATACTGATTTGATTTTATTTGTTATTTATTGTATGAGCACATTGGGGGTGTCTGCATTTGTGTAGGATCTCTGTGTAGAAACTAAATATACAACAAATACAGCAGCAGAATATAAGGGGTACAGTCAGGACAGATCATGTCTAAGGGTGTCCCCAGGTCTATCTTGTCGGAATTTTCAGAAGGACTAGGTAGAAAGACCATATTATTTTTTAAAGGCTTGAGGAGAATTTTTTTTTTTTTTTTTTTTTTTTTGGTTTTTCGAGACAGGGTTTCTCTGTAGCTTTGAGCCTATCCTGGCACTCACTCTGGAGACCAGGCTGGCCTCGAACTCACAGAGATCCGCCTGCCTCTGCCTCCCGAGTGCTGGGATTAAAGGTGTGCACCACCAATGCCCGGCAGAGGAGAATTTTTTAAGTGTGTACATTACACATCTGTATATGTGTTGCACGTGTGACACATATGTATAGTATCTCAACTCCCCGCAAGACAGGAAGTAATTTTTCCTTGACAAACCAAATAGAGTACAGTTTTACCTTAAGGAAGATGCCTGTCTACTACCACAATTGATGTCTGAGTTAAATGAAAATTAAAATGAATACATTCTCTTTCCTTGTGCATCTAATTTTGGAGACACATCCAAAATAAATGTTAAACAGTGCAAAGGAATCTCTCCTTGTATGTGTGGCTTTGGGGCTAGTGTCTAACAAGTATTAGGAAACAGTGGGATTAGATCACAGACAGAAGGCAGCCTTGGTCTTGCTCATTCTGTTCTTTCACTTTCTCCATTGGAGCGCCTACTATGGAAAAAGCAAGCTGTTATAGCATGGACGGGACCACATGGTAAAGAACTCAAGGCAGGGTTCCCAGAACAACAACTCCACAGAGAGGACTCATGAAAACAACCCACATGGGTAAGCTTAAAGACCTCAGAAGACTCTTCCATGTGGTTTCTGGGGATCTCAAATTGGAGTTACCCAGCCAAACCAAAGCCAGCCAGATCTTCGATAGAGAAACGGTGAGAAAATAGGCCATTATCTGTTGGGATAATTGTCACATAGCAATAGATGACGAATATACCCTGTCACACCACCTTACCAATATTGAACTCAAAGTCCACAGAGCAAAGGGTTACAGATGTGAAACCTTGACCAGGGCTTCTTAACAACTGAGAAATCAAAGCCAAAAACTGTACTTTTTTTTTCTCTATGCACTGAGTATCACTAGAAATATGTTAATGAAAATCTGCCAATGTCTTGCAGATGGCAAAAGAGTGGTGAAATATATGACTAATTACACTTAACTGAATACTAACTTTTATACTGATAGTCAATACAAGTTAAATATCCCTTATCCAAAAGGCTTAGAACAAGAACAAGGAATGGTTTGAATTTCAGACTCCTTTTCAGACATTTGGATTATTTATATTTACATGATAAATTTTTTTGAGAATAGAGCCCTCTAAACACAGAGTTTACCTGTTTTTATATGTAAGATACTTTTTGGGTCCTCTCCCCACCCCATTTTTTGTTTGTTTGTTTGTTTGTTTTGGCAGTACTGGTGTTAAACCCATGACTTCCTGCATGCTAGGCAAGCACTCTACCACCCAACTATACCCCCAGCATTTGTAAAATAAGTTTACATATTTTTTCCCTGTGAAACAATGTTTCATTGCATGAGGTTTCCCACTTGCAGAATCATATCAGCTCCCAAAACCTCTTAGATGTTGGAGCATTCCTGGTCTTAGATTTCTGAAGCAGAATGCCCTATCTGTTTTGAAAGTGAAAGAAAAAAATGAGGGCCGGGCAGTAGTGGTGCACGCCTTTAATCCCAGCACTCCAGAGGCAGAGGCAGGCAGATCTCTGTGAGTTCAAGGCCAGCCTGGTCTTCAGAGTGAGTGCCAGGATAGGCTACACAGAGAAACCCTGTCTCGAAAAATTTTTTAAAAAAAGAAAGATAAAAAGGATGGCTACACGTGGTCCACCTTCCTGTGGGGGCCATTTTACTGTGATATAAACTTTAATCAATGTTGTGGGTTTTGTTCAAAATTCACTATGAAGGGGGAAGGACACAAGAGCAAGAGAGATGAGAATATAGCAGAGGGAATGAGTAAGAAAAGCCTCTACGAAGCCCTGAACTTTGTACAACTAATGTGCTAAAAGGGAAAGAAATCTAATTCTTAAAGAAACAAATCAGTAGAAAACTCCATGTAGCAGACACATCTAAAATTTAAGCTCACAAAGTCACCAAAGACAAGAAAGTGAGAACGACATGTAAAAGGCAGTGTTCACATCAGATAAATCTCCCCAAACTCAGTACTGGGGGGGCGGGGGGTTGCAGTCTCCTAGCTGATATGAAGACTGAAGTCCACAAGGAAGATATCACAGGCCAGATACAACACATACCCAAGAAGAAAGAATCAAAATATGTGAGGGAAAAAAACTTTAAATCACAAAATGAAATTGAGAGACAGCACATAACGAATCATTTTTAAGGCACACTCTTGACTAATAGAAAATGTAGACGATAAAAAAATGTGAGGACAAAAACAAAATATGTATATTATGTTAATATATTACATATTAACATGATATACATATATTCAGCTCCCTGCACCCAGAAGTTTTCACATACAAGAATTTAAACAAACTTGGACCAAAATACTTTAAACAAGGGTATCTGTATTGAACACAGTCCTTTTTTTTTTCTTATCATTATCCCCTAAGCCACTGAACATAACAATTCTTAACCTAGCACTTACATTAGAATGGGCAGCTCAAATAATCTAAAGATGACTAACAGTGCAGTATAGTAGTATAAGGGAAGACTCATGGAGGTGCTGGAAGCACGGCACATCATTTCACACAAGGCATTCAGCATCTGCAGGCTTTTGATCCATGGGGTGTGTTTTAGCTTTAGCACCAACACACTGATGACAGAACTCACAGGTGCAGGGAAACCAAATCCTGAAGCCCCTGTTTTGAAATGAAATCAATGTCTGCTCTGCCCACCTCTTACTTGTCTTTACATTTAAGAGTGATAAAAGAGGAGAAATAAAGGGGTATTTCATACCAAAAATTGAAGGAAAAGAAAAGGTAAAACTAGAGCCTGGTGTTGTCAGTATTGACATAAAGAGGCGAAGGCTGTGCTTCCCATTGAGTCTGACTGGCCTATGACAGACTTGGTCAACAGACTGAACAAAGCAGCTCTCAAGCCTGCCTAGTTGGAGGATAGGCAGGCTTGTCCCCCATCGTTTGCAGCCCTGAGTTGTCATGTAAGAAATCCAATTGGTCTGCCCAGTAAAGAGACCTCTAAGAGAGTCTCTGAGATGTCATGAATTGGGGAAAGCACCCAAGTAAGCACATCCTCACAGCTATTTTGACCAAGGTGTCAGATGATCAGGTGAACCCATCTTGAATCTCTCCACCAGAATACATCAACCACCAGGAGAAGCCAGTAAGATGCGGCAGCCACCAGCACCGAGGATAGAAGAGATCAAGTCAAAACCCGTGTGGGTTTCCACCCCATAAAATTATGGGTGGCAATATGATAATTGTAATTTTGTACCCCTAAATAAATGTGGGGTAGTTTGTTTCTCACAAATACCTTGGGCCACTGCATAAGAAATCTTAGTGTGTAAACATAAAAGAATCTGAATTCTCTCAAGCTCACAAAATATTCTAGGCATAGCCACCTGTATCTATGACACCAGTGCCGTGGGGACAGACAACAGGATTCTGGGGTGTGTTGGTTACCAACCTAGTTTCAGGTCCAATGAGAGAACCTGTTTCAAGGGAATAAAGGAGGTTGATGAAGGAGGCCCTGACTTCCTCTTCCACACACAAGGTTACCTAAACAGAGAGGCCATGGTCTGAGAGAACAGACTTCAGCACGGTGTTAGTGACTCTGTTATGTTGAAAGCATCCGCCCCAGAGTGTAGGGGCTGCCAATGTGATGATGTTAAGAGGTGGGGCCCCTTAACAGCATTGATAAAAAATGATGTCTCTATCCTGTGAATGAGATTCAAGGCCTTTTCCCTTTTCTCCCTGAAAGGATGTAGCAAGCAGACCTACATCAGTGTGACTATGAACTTCCCAGAATCCAGAACTATAAGAAGTAAATTTCTGTTCTTTATAACTTACCCAGTCTTGAGTATTCTGTTACGGCAACACAAAATTTATTAAGACGTTAATATTCAGTCAAACCCAGAGACTGTGGGTTAGGTGCTAAGCAGAGGAAGCACCCAGCCCTTCACTGATTAGCAGCGTCATTGAGCTAAGCGGAATAGCAGCCCAAGATACGCTCAAGTCAGTGTTCTGCTGTTGTGGACGTCACATTGAAGACACTCAGTGTTCTAGACCCAAGACAACCTGATGTTGGGAGCAAAAACACGGAACAAGTGACTCTCCATGAAGAGTATGGAAGTGTCGCATTGTCCAGCAAAAGCATGAATTTTAGAAGTTAACGTACTCGATAATAAAGGAATCCCAATTAATCTGCACTCACCAAAAACAGTCCCTGGCTATTTGTCTACGTGCGACAACTTTGCAAAAATTAGAAATAAACAAACAACATCAAATTTGAGCCTGAGAGATGGCTTGAAAGGTGAACGTGCTTGCTGTCAACCCTGACTGCCTGAGTCAATCCCGAGGACTCGCGTGGTGGAAGCAGAGAACCAACCTCACACACTGCCTTCTCAACTCCACGTGTGCACAAAGCACATGAACACACAACACACATGCACATGTGACATAGGTAAACAAACACGCAACAAAAATAAATAAAATTAATCTTAAAGGCTGGAAATATGTTGACTATTTTATCATACGTGCATCTTGAGTCAAGTTTTGAAAGCCCACATGGCCACTTTGTCTCATGCCAAGGTGAGATCTGGTTGCTGAATGTTCAATACACCTTCTCTGCCGTTCCATGATCCAGACTTTCGAGTCTCCAAATCAGATAGCAAGGTATTTTCAGAGAACATTTCCCATGACCTTTGAGATCATAATTTTGAAGTTCTTAATCAATGGGGGGGATGGGGGAGGAAGGGGAGGCAGGATATGAATTTGGTAGGGGGACATGGAGAGATCCGGAAAGAGTGGGAGGGGGAAGTAACTATAATAAAAATTATACATGTATGAAATTCTCAGTATTAGAGAATGCATCTTAAAAGTGCTCATAGCCACAGAATTTAATGGTGTCTAATAATCAGTGCTTAATGAATATGTTTATCTGAACACACGCTGACTCACTGGCTGATAATATTTGAAACGGCAGGCAAAGAAACGTGACAGTCCTCCAGTACCGTCCAGCTGGAGCTCCTCCGAGCAGAAGCAGGCTGAGAACCCAGACAGGAGCGCCACTTCTCCAACTCAGGTGCTCAGGTGCCGTCTGGACATGGCCCAACCTCAAGTCTATTTCTGGGACTTTGTAGCTCACTGCTGTTCCTGGAACCAACTAATGGCGATGTGCTGATGTGTAAACCCAGAGTAATGTTTAGGTGGAGGCTCATAATTCTATCAGCAAAACATACTATCTTTTTCATAAGTCATCAAACTTGATCACTTAAATACATTGATAGGAAACTGGAATTAGGAAAAAGACACCACAAGCCAAATTTAGAATTGATAAGTGACTTGCAAAGTTCGTATTCTATAAAATATAGCAACATTTATGAACAGTAAAAGTTAGCCTTTCTAATGGTGTAAGGATTATCACTACTGTTTATGGAAAATACATGCCAACTGCTTTCAGATTAATCATCCATCACAGTGATTTGGAGTATGGAAGCTTGTGTTAAGTATGTAAATTTGTTCTTCCATATAATCACAAGAACTCTAACCCCGAAAAATTAAAGTGTTTAAATTTACTACTTAGCATCCTTTTCCTGAGCTAAATATCTGGACTTGAGCTAAATATTTCTGTTCCCTGACATAAATAAAATCTGGAATTGGGGATAAAAGGCTGCATCAAGAAAGAAGGGAATGATGTCCTGCTTTATAAACGATGGGCTTGAAATCCATGTCCAGAACTGCCTCTTAAAGCTGCACATGGATTACGGAGGTATAAGATGCTTAAACAGTCTGGAATAGGACAAAATATTTGAAATTGACCTCCTATACAGACTGAACTGATAAAAGTAACAGTGTTTGGTATGTGCAGGGTGCCGTTTTAGTGGGTGTGTGAGCAGACTGAGGGGGGAGCAGTCAGAAGAGATTCAGTGGGGGGCGGGGAGGTCCCTGGAATAATGGAGGTCTAGTGGTGATTCTTGGAATGGAAATGCAGGGCTGAGGGATTTAGCCATAAAATGACTCATTATGACACTCTACTAATCTCGTAGATCAGTGTCTTGCTCAGCCATCACCAGAGAAGCTTCCTCCTCTGGTAGATGGGAATAAATATAGAGACCCATACCTGTACAAGGTCCAGAGGATGCGGACCTTGGAACACTCTCCTCATTGCCGTGTCTCTATCAATTCCCTCCCCCGAGGGCTTAGGGAACCAACCCCGAGGAAGAGGAAGCAGAAAGAGTATAAGAGACAGAGGGAATGCACACCACCAAGAGAACAAGGCCTTCTAGACACAGCATACATGAACTCAGAGCGACTGTGGCAGCCTGCTCAGGGCCTGCGCAGGTCTGGGCCTGACAGGGTCCCGCTGCAGAGGGAAGGTGAACACATGCTCCCTGTCCCTAACCCAGAGCTATTTCCATTTGATAACCACTCACAAATGAAAACTTTGTTTTCCCCAGTGGAGTCTCACGGGGTATACAAACCACTCTTACGGGCAGGCCTCTTTCCCAGCAGGAGATGGCCAACACAGAAAGAACTCAATGGCATTTTAGAGGTTCCTTGTCTCAAAATGCTTTGGGAGGAGGGAACTTTTTTTTTTTCCTTGCATACATTTTACAGTTCTAGTTTGTTCTTTTAAGAGATTTCTATGTATGTGAATGTGTATGCCTCTGTATGTACATGTGTTTTTTAACCTTTTTCTCTTGCTCTTTCTTTTTTCTGTTTGTTCTTATTTCATCTAATTTTTATTATTTTTGGATGCCTATTTGTATCCTAATAAGAGACAGAAAGGAATGGTATGGATTTCGGTTGGTGGGAAAGTGGGGAGGATCTGGGAGGAGTTGGGAGAGGGGAAACTATAACCAAAATATATTGGATTAAAAAATCTATTTTCAATAAAAAATATAATGTAACAAAAAGTTTAAAAGTGTAGGGAAAATAATACATTGCGAAATTCTCAAAGAATAAATAACTGTTTTGAAAAAGAATCTAAGAGCCTAATATCTTCAAAAATAAATTTTAAAATAGGTATATGTCATATACATGTGTACACTTGTAAAAAAATCAATAAGAAGTTTTAAAAAAACAAATTTTAAAAATTCTCATAAAAGGACTCAGGGTTGTCTCCAGTCCTAGACACAGATATCCACTACCCTCCCCATTAAGAGCAAGAAAAAGGCCTGGTGTGGTGACACACACTTTTAATTCTAGCACTTGGAAAGCAGAGGCAGCTGGATCTCTGTGAGTTCAAGGCCAGCCTGTTCTGGGGCAGCCAGAGCTACACAGAGAAATGCTGTCTCTAAAAACCCAAATAATAAATAAAAATAATGATAAATAACACTAATAAGATTAAATAAATAGTAAGAAACAGGGGCTGAGGAGATGGCTGAGTGGTTAAAGTATCTGTGATTTTGCAGAGAACCCTGTTGTCCCGTCCCCATTATCCACATGACAGCTAACAACCATCTTTAACTCTATCTAGGTCCAGGGTCTCCAACCTCTCGGGGCATCAGACATACACATAATGCATACCATTCATGTAGCAGAAACACTGTACACGCAAAATAAATCTTAGAAAGACATTTTTAAAAAGAACAAGAAACAATGGTATCTGCAACCAGAAACAGTCTTCAGAGATGTCTGTAATGTTAGTTCTCTTGTTATTCTGAGACAGAGGAGATGGAGGGATAAAATTAAACAGCAACAGCCTTGGAAATGGGACCTTTCCTCACTCCTTCCTACCCACCTCTATATGGCCCTTTATCACTCACGACACATAAATCATCCATAATTCAGCCCCTCAGTGATAACCTAGACCACCAGATCAACATACAGTGCACAGGTCACATGGCAACTGTAACATATAAGCTTAGATACATGTTCTGAGAGGAAACAGACCATTTAAAGTGGCAGCATTTCTCTCCAACTGCGCAAAAGAGAAGCAGGGCAACAGATGAACACAAAGGTCACACAGTTATTCAGATGGGCGCAACATGTCGGAAAACCCAATGGCCCCTTTCTGAACTACACTGACTGGAAAGAGTTAAAATAAAGTATTAAAACAGCAGGATGCAGACGTTATTGTGGCAGTGATGACATCTGAAGCTCTGCAGTATCCTTTGTAACAAGATAAAATGCTGTAAGGGTAACATAGTTAAGAAATGATCTGCCTCGGGCACTGCCTAGTAACTCATTTCCTAGAACAAGGTGACACTAATGAATTCTTTGATTTGAATCAATTTTCTACAAACACGGTGCCATTAAAAAAAAATACGTTGTTCAGTAAAGCACATCTAGACCATAGCTGTCTATTCCACAGCAAAGCACTCAGGGACAGTCCTCAGTCATCAAGCTTGGACTTACGGTGAAGTCTTAGCAGTCTTCCCTGGACACCTTTCCCTTCTCTGTGCTCCGTAGATGCTTCAGTTCAACAGCCTAGACCCCACCCACCCAGGGCAGCTTTGACCACTGCCCTCCTTGAATTCACCTTCAGTTCCATGGGGCTGGGGTGACAAACCAGTTGGTAAAGTGCCTGTTGTACTTCCTGTTCCTTCTCTCTCTGTCCATCGAATCCTTGTCTTTAGTTTCGGCCCCATACCTAAGTGCTTTTCCTTCCTTCTCCCTCCTGAGTCCTTTTACCTCTCTCTGAGTCTCTCATTCTCTCCTCTTGTTAGCCCCCCTTCTCTACCTTTCCTCAGCCTCAACAGCTGCTGCTCAATCACCCTTCCCTTCCGATTTCTGAGTCCTGCTATTTCTTCCAAGATCTCCTCTTCTCCTTTTCCTGTCATAGTCTCTCACAGCATGGCAACCACACTGCCCTCCCTGTGGCTCCACCAGCAGATCCCAGCCACACTCTTGTTTGCACAGTCTATGCAACAACAAAGTGCTCCAGGAAGGGAAACAAACAGCTATCCAAAGTTGAGCCATAAGACACCACACATGTGGGTATTTGGACACACATGATTTCTGGTTGAGATTTCATTTCTCAGGCACCTTTCTGTGTTTAGTTATTTACTTTTGCCCACTGTATGAGATAAGCCAAAGGACCATTGGGATGCCTCTCTCTCCCACGACACACCCCACTCTATTGCACCCCATCCTTTCATTAACAGTAATCCACTGGGGCCCAGGGTGGGGGCCAGTGACTTTCTAGAGCATCACAGAACACTCCAGCACTGTGAGAACAGAGTGGCTGCTGCAGGTGTCCAAGAAACACATGCCACAAGCATCCACTGTTCAACCGATACTAATCTGTTGTTTCACCAGACTGGACTTTGCTCGGAAGGCTGTATTCGTTTTCACTTAGCTATAATTTTTATTCTCAAAATGTAAATGGCAGGTCATGATATGCAATGGCTTTATTGTCGTGATAGCCTCACATGTGCACAAGATGGTGACCTAGAAATGCTGACTAAAGTCCCATGTCCCTGCAAGCTCTTTACTCTGGCATTAATTACCTTCTTCCTTCAACAGCTCAACTCTTGAAACTTTGTCCTTATGTTAAATCACGCTTTGTTCACATGCATGATTTTTTTACTGTAGATCCCAGATGACCTTTTGACATCATGCCAGCAAGAAGAGAGGCAGTGAAATATTTGAAGCCACGTGCCAAAAAAAAAACAGGTAAACATACTCTCACTAAGTCTAAAACCTTACGTGGAACAGACTTAACACTAAAAACAAGGCCATTTTGTCTGAAATTCTGATGTAACTGGCTGAACCCGGCAACCCAAGGCTATATTCCAGCCCTTCTTCCCTGGAAACAACATGGCCATACAAACATGGATGTTGCCATGTACACAACTTCCTTGAAATGAGCAGAAAAGAAGGCAAGACGAAGAAGAGAAAGAGTGAAAGGAGGAGGAGACAGAGGAGGAAACAAACAAAGAGAAGGAGTAGGAGGAAAAGAAGAGACGAAACTGCACCATGTTATGGATTCTCAAGAGAAACACAAACCTTGTTAGGTGACTTGTCAGGGATGCAATTTATCCGTTCCTGTTCACTTAGAACTGGGCAGTGGGAAGGAGTGGTTCTTGAGGTAGAGTCTGGCGTGCTAGTTCTTAGGACTGTAGTGTCTGGAGTGCTAATTCTTGGGGTTGTAGAGTGTGGGGTGCCAGTTGTGCCAGGATCTAGGAATGTCATATGACAAAAGTAGACTTAAAATGAATGGAATTGTGACCACAGGCATTCAATAGGGGCCACGTTTCTCAGCACTTACAACTCTATTAATTTCTCTACTGACCAATCTCTAGTTCCATGTGTTTAAAGTTCTGTGTTTTTACTTTATAACACCTTGTTTTGTTCTTGCTAACTGTATTTACCTCTGCGTATACCAACATCATCTCCTTCTTTGCTGGAGTTCCCCTGAAATATGGTACATACAAGACAAAGTACTCCACCATTAGGAGTTTGTAAAATCGGACACCAACTTGACTTGAGGCTACATCAGTAAACAATACTCTGTCAGTCGAATTGGGTCAAAACCTGTCTCTATAGATGAAGTATTGCTGGAGCACAAATACAATTATTTGTTTACAGCTACTTTACTCTTTGATGGCAATAGTACACGTGACAACAGAAACTGTGTGAGTCAGTCAACCAATCTAAAGACTGACTGGAGGTCAGAGGACCAGCCTGGATGGGTGAGTTCTTTCTTTCCATCATGTGAGTTCCAGAGATTGACCTCAAATCATCAGGCTCAGCAGTAAGTTCCCTTTGCTGCTGAACCATCATGTCACTGGCCCTGACAATCTAACACTTATTCTCTGGCCCTTATAGAAGAAAGAGTCTGTGGACCCCTGCAGGAGCTATACACAGAGAAAGTGCAGTAAAAGTGCCACCTTAAGCATAGAAACTTCAATTCTGTTTTCTGGGGGCAATCCCTAGTCCCTTCTGAGTGGTGAATTTCTCCTGTAATTATAAATGCCCAAGTGACAAAAGACATAAAGGAATACACAAATCTAGAAACTGCCCAAGGACTACAAAACTTTGATTTCTAATGTGAAGATCAGTAAAATGGAAAGGGCATTTTTATTGCACTCTGAAATAGGGAAGAAGCTTTATTTACGGTACTATCTTAATAAACAATGACATGACAAGAAAATGTTGCTTCTAGTTGTTTCTCTTTGCACTTGAGTTTCCAGTTAAACAAATGGTGTCTGGATCAGCTTCTGCATGAGGTTTTAGCTCCCTCTTCAGGATCATAGAACTTTAAACATTAAATGATCTTTAAGATTCTAATCTCATTTTCTGCAAAAAAAGAAATTGATATAGCTGGGGGTTGAGTGGAATAGACAAAAAAAAATGGTTTGTCTGTAGTCACAGGCTGGCCCTTCATTGCCTGGTTCTCACAAGAAGTGGTTCCTGTATTAGGCAGATAGGAAAGCTTGACTTGTTCAACACACCATGCCCATCTTTTGAGATATATCAGCTCAAAATTCTTTTGATTGAAAATAATATGTGTAGGTTTTTAAGTACCAGTTTGGGGCCTTACATAGTTGAATTAACATACAGTAAATATATATACACATATTTCCTCTTATGCAACATGATGCTCATTATCAATATTAGCAGAATTATAATTATTTAGTATCATCCAGCAAATACAAGTCTAAGCCAACTGTAGAGTTGGATCCAGTGCACTGACTAAATGTAGAAATGAAGGTTTCAGAATTTAAACCTACTGTCTATGGACCAGTCATGGCTTATACATACTCGGTAAGATGCGTACAATCTGCATACATTCACGTCCACATTCAAACATACACGAAGCAATATAAAAGCATGACTTCTCTACCATTGGTGGCTGGTTTGCTCTGATATGGGAGAGACTCAGAGTCACTCGTTACCATTTTGCGGTGTAGAATTGGCTAAGAGCACAATCAGAACCACAGCGATGATGAACAACACAAGCAGCAGGACAATGAGTGTAAGCTCCAATTTGCTGAACTTTTTAAACCTTGGTCTCGCCATCTGAAAAGAGAGAACAGTTCTAGATTTAAAATGTGTTTAATTGTAGCTAGTACATTTTTACTTCCAAAGCCCAAATGCATGTAAAACCTTCTACCACCTAAATTAAAATAAAAAAAAAAGTTCCTGACCAATTTCATTTTATCATTATTCCTATTTAGTTGTTGCCCTCGTCCTGAGCTGTTATGAGGCAAATCTCAAACTTCATACATCTTAACCTGAAAATGTTCCATTTTATTTTCAAAACACAAGAAACTTTACAAAACAACCAGCAAAAACACTACCATAGCACCTATATATTTTTACAGTTAACTCCTTATTGTCACCAAACACCTAACCAATGCCGAAATTCACTTTTTATAAACTCTTCAAATGACTTTTGTAATTTTTACACACATTCTCATAATCATTGGGCCTCACAAAGATGAAGTAGGATGTATGTATTGGTGTTAGTTTATATCTGAGTCACTTTTAATCCAAAGAGCCTGTTCTGTAGACATTCCACATAGCTTAGATGTCATCAATTGCTTTCTTATCATGCTAGTGTGTTTATCTTATATTTAAAGCTAATTAATAAGATCCAACTTTTTTCAGATTTAGTTTAAGTGATTTGCCAGCAAAGAAGTATAGATGGCAAAGCATCTTCATCAGGAAACATAAAATCTTATTTTCTTTCTTGTAGTATTTGGCCAGCCAAGATATATTACCCATTGGGAATTATAAAATGGGGTACTGTGATTCTTTTTTTTTTTTGGTACTGTAATTTTTTAGTCCTCTAATTGCTAGAAGAAATATTTCTATAGACAGAAATATAACCTTATCTACTACTTCCTTCAGAAGCGAGGGGATGCCTATGATGAGTTGAATGTCTAACTCCTTTATTTGCTACTTGTCAAAATACTTGTTTTCCTAGTATTTTTCAAGGGAGACTGAACTTAATGTTTCTGGTCATTTCCATGGCCGATGGGTCTAAGACACTTAACTCTTACTAACACATCTGCAACATTCATTCTCATGTCTTCCCATCTTTGCCCAGAAGGCACCTCTTCAACTTGGTACTTCCCTAAGAACTCTTGCACTGGTCTTCCTTTCTGGCACAATATGGCATCCCCGGTTCACCTTGTACTTTCCCTACCCTGGTTTGTAATTACATATCAGCCAGGAGCCTCTGTTCCTTCTAACGGGTGTAATATTTAGGAATGATAGTGCAGATGAGAGCCAATAAAATTCAAACTTAAGAATTTGAATTCCAGTGCTTCCTGAATCACTTGCTTAGTGGTCACTTTCTAAGGGAGTCATCAATGGGTCCTTGAAGACTTGCTATTTTAATTTATTTTAGGTTTGTTTTATTTTCTATCTATGGATGTTTTGCTTGCATGCATGTATAGGCACCATGTGTGTATCTGGTACCTATAAAAGTCGGAAGAGGGTTGCAGATCCCCTGGAACTGGAGTTACAGAAAATTGGTTGTAAGCTACCATCTGGCTGCTGGGAATCTAACCCAGGTCCTTTGCAAGAACGACGATTGCTCTCTACTGCTAGGCCATGTCTCCAGCCCCAGGAACTGTTATTTTAAAAAACACAGAAATTACACATTTACTTCTAGCTATGATTTGACTATATAGACTTCCCTCTGAAATCCTATGATAAGACCTAACACCCAGTGTGATGGTAAGTGGAGATGGCATCTTCAAGGAAGTGATTGTCAAGAGGGCTTTGGGTGGAAGGACTCCTGCACACTGTGAAGTTCTGTTCTTATCAGCATGCTCCGATGAGACCTTCTTATCTTTGAAGTGTTTTATGGCCCTACTATCTAAGACCCACACACACAGTAAAGAAGACCCATGAGCATCAGTCTTGCTCACTCAAGGCCACCTTCCTCCTCACCCCTCCCACTACTTTTCAGGCTGGCTTATAAACTAAGAGAATGCGTCCTACCTTCTTCCCTGAAACCTTGATGTAAAACTCTGAAATTTAGTTCCTATATCTTCATTCTCTACTCTATCAGTGTGTGGTCATATGCCCTCTCCTCATCCAGAATTATTCACAGTTCTATGCTCAGAGATTGATGACAAGAGGATTTACTTCTCATATACTGGTAAAACATATCTAGTGTTCCCAGATACTATCTATAATACCTCACACTAGCAAAAGCTTTATAAGAAATCTTTCTTGGCCAAGACACACAGGGGTGGGCCTAGACCCTACCCCAAAGGATATGACAGACTCTGAAGACCCCCTATGGAAGGCCTCGCCCTCCCTGGGGAGCAGAAAGGGTATGTGATAGGTAGGGTTTTAGTTGGGAAGGTAGGGGAGGAAGGGAGGGAGAGGGAACTGGGATTGATATGTAAAACAATCTTGTTTCTAATTCAAATAAAAAATAGAAAAAAAGAAATCTTTCTTGTAAAATTCCACAGAGGTTAATACTATTTTATACTTACTACAATTAAATTAACTGTAAGGCAAAAGGTGATCGTATGTTCACTGTAGGAGAAGGGGTATTAGAATGACATTCCAAGGAACCAGGGCTCTCTCTCTTTAAAGACTGCTTACAGCTGTCATGTGGGGGATTGCTCTTTATCCTATTGTTTTAAATGTTAAATGTCAGATGCTATGAAGGACCATCTCCCCCATCTAGACAAACTGAACACACATGGGCTTTACGATATCGTGGCAAACCTTTAAGGTGTATCTGAGAATCAATGCGTACGCAGATAGTTTTTCATCCTGAGGACAATGTGTCTGTCCTGAAGGAGGGCACTGAATACATGAAACACATTCAACTTTAGTATTATGTAAAATCATGATACAGTGAGTTTTGAGTCTACAAATCCTATGGTACACTTCTTTCCTGACCCAATGAAGCTGGGCTGCAGACTCTAACAGACTGTGATAAAAGCTGGACTTCCACAGCAGGCTGCAGATGCAACTGTAACTCCTTCCACTTTGTCACTTGGATCATATCTGAAAGAAACTGGCTGCCTATAAAATACTCTGAAGCAAACCTACAGAGATTTCCAGACTGCTAACACAGAACACACACGTTCTGCCTTGAATCACCTTGAAAGTGGCCCCTCCATCCCAGTCAATATACTTCAGCCTGAACCCCATGAATGACCCCTACCATATGCCTCACCTAGAGAAGCTGGGAGACAAGAAACTTTTATCTTTAAAGCAGAAAACTTTAATTTGTTACCTAACAATACATAACTAATGCAGATAGAAAAGTGTGACCTTTAAGTAAAGTTCATCGGTATTTTTGAGTCTTGATTCTTGGCAAACATCTTTTTGCTTCACATGCTCAAAGGTAGTAACTGCTCTAAAGAATCGTAGCATATATTTTCCAGATATTACAAGAGAAATACTTTCTTAAGCCCTAAAAGGGGAAGGGAGAATTACCATTCCAATATTACATGATTGGCGTTATTCTCATTTTCTGCATTAGTGGGACCTTGGAGGTGACACACACTAACTCAATTAGTAATGGAATTCAGTGAAAACCAAGGTTAGGCAAGACACCATAAAAGTAAAGTGGAGGTGAGGAAATGAATGCCAAAGGACGATAAAAAAAGTAGGAGTGGCCAAGATGATGAGCTGGGCTGTACCTTGGGAATGAGAGAAGATGCTCTGAGGATGAGGTCAAAGGGAACCCAGTTGTCTCAGCTTCAGGAGAAAAGGGGGCTTTATAAAGGGATACAAAAAGGAAAATCGTCACCAAAGTTTGTCCATACAAATCAGAATATTAATTTGATGGACCAAGAACACACACTTGGCTTCTGCAGGAAGAGGTAATTTCTCTTGGACAAAAGAGAACAAAAGGACTTGGGTTGGAAATGAAATCAGAAGTGCATTGCCACTATGTCACAGAAAAAAAAAAAAAAAAAAAAAAAAAAAAAAAAAAAAAACCTTCTGTAGGGAGACACCGTAACCACACCTCCTAAGGGCTGGCTATAGGTGTCCCTGACCACACCTGCCAGGGCATGGTCATGGTGAGGTTAGAATGATGCCCGATAGGTTCTGAAGGAACAGCAAAGCACATGGGAGCCCCCCCCCCTCTCTCTGGCCTCCCTGCCCTGCTGCTCCTGGCATGCTCTGGCTTGTGTTTGGCTGGTGTTTTTCTAATAAAGGATATCTTTATCCCAAGCTCCTTTTATTTCTTAATAAACTTCACCTGAAAATCGTGAACTGAGGAAAGAATAGTATAGACTTTTAGAGACTTCATAAAAATTTACAAAACCAGCTAAGGTTCTAGAACAAAAATATTGATGTCTACAAAGTGGAGTCAGATATATGTTGATAAAAAGTAGTTTAATGGGGAAAAGTACTCATGCAAGGGAACCCGTGGCCAGGTTTGCACCTGAGCAGAAGGGACCCACAAAATGCTTCCTAGTCAGCTCAGCCAGGCAAAAGAGAGCCGTTTGCGCACCTCCCTCCTTCTTAAACCCTTGTTATATAACCCTGACCACGCTTGGGCCTGGTCACAGGTACCTCAATCAGGGTTTCTCCCTACACAAAAACAGGCTGGAAGTCAGACTACAGATGTAGGAAGCAAAGCTAAACAGCATCCGTGGCCATGATGGAGGAATACAAATTAGGAACTGGAACAGGGCTGCACAGTGGTGGCACACGCCTTTAATTCCAGCACTAGAGAGGCAGAGGCAGGTGGATCTCTGTGAGTTCATGGCCAGCCTGGTCTACAATGTGAGTTCCAGGACAGTCAAGACTGTTACCCAGAGAAACCCTACCTTGAAAAACCAAAACCAAAACAAAAGAAAACAAAAAAAGGAAAGAACTGGAACAGCAGTTTGTCCCCAGTGTCCTGAACACCTTCTGACTCTGAAAATAAAAGCAGAATGGAAAGGAGGGAAGAGGAGAATGAAAACAAAGAGGGGAGACTGAGAACGAAATGGAGGGTGTATTCTAGCTGCTGAAGGAAGCAGAAGCAGAAGCAGGAATATCTGAAAATGGTCTAAGGAAACAACAGCCATGAAGACAGGTCTCAGTTCAGCCAGCTGGAGCAGAACAGGAATCATCAAAACACTAGGGAAACCAGGCTGGAGCGTGATGAAGGGAACTTGCTGGGGAACCTTGGTGGATTCCATGGCAGGCGAGGGTGACGACGAGGTGGAGGGACAAAGACGACAGGGAGACAGAGCTTAAGAGAGAAGTTTTATTAGCAAGGGGGGGAGGAGGAAAGAGAAAAGAGCTAAAGACACAGAGACAGAGAGAGGACAGAAGAGAAGAGGGAGACAGGAAAAGTCCTGTCTGCTCCAGGGGAACGGGAAAGAGAGAGGGAAGGAGAGCAGAAATGGGCCGGGGGTGGGGGGGTGGGGGTCTGTCTTTTAAAGGGGTCCTTTGCACCTGTGTGCAGACTTGGTTCCTATGGAACCCTGGGCTGACCAGGATACTGCCTGAGTGCATTTTGCCAGGTGCCAGGGGCAGGCCAGCGTAATGCCTGAGTCCTTACATGAGGGGATGAATATGAGAAAACCAGAGGGGAACAGGAAGTTCACAGTCCAGGTAAATTTCCACCCATAGGTTCCCCCAAATACCCCAAAGAGGCCTCCAGACTACCATGTGTGAATCCCACCTGAAGACCTGAGAGGGAAGAGTGACACAGACAAGTATCAATTGTTCCACAGTCCTGAACTGCAGACCTGTGGGTCTTTATGACATTTGGAGTGACAATGTAACTATTGTAATGGGAACGGCATTAAAGATTATGACTCCCACAGAAAGTACCGCGAAGAAGAGGCGGGTCTGACTTCACTTGAACTGCTTTGAAGGCTAAGGCAAACAAAACTGCTGCTTCTGTTCTCACCTCTCTAAACTGCCAGCCCACACTCTGCCCCCTAGTTCTTTAATGCTGGCACTGAAAATTCTGTTAGCACTTCTGTTTCTCCGCAGCCTGGTGCTGGCCTTCCTCTACTTAGCTGTCCACTGATTATTCTGATCCTAGTATTTTAATCTCTCTTGGTCTCTGTCTCTGTCTCTGTCTCTGTCTCTGTCTCTGTCTCTCTCTCTCTCTCTCTCTCTCTCTCTCCCTCTCTCTCGTGTATGTGTGTGTGTGCATGTTAGCTAAAGGAAACCACATATGGGGAGAATTAGTAGATGAATGTAGACCTGCCTTAAACTAAGAAGACAAATGCCGTCGGTGATTTGAAGTGACAGCCTCTTTAATTACACTGAGGAGATCCTGCCTGCCACATGTGAGGCCTGGGTTCCATCATTTAAATTTTTAAAACTTTTTTAAGATTAAAGTAAAAAAAAAAAAAAGGTCTGTCAAACTACTTTTCCTGAGCACTGGGGAGCCTCTAGCAGTTAAGCTGTAGGAGCAATAGCAGCCTGCATAGGACTTGAAACACGAGTTCACTGCATGTGTGAAGCCCTTGGCATCCTGAAGTTAAAACTACTTGCCCAGTAGAGACTTCCTGCTGCCTCCAGCCCCTTCGTCTGAGGCTCGGGATAGACCCTGGTGCAGAGTGAAGGCACATTTGACTACAATACACCCCTGCACCAGAACTCAGCCCACTGGCTGACAGTCTGCATTTAACTAATCAGATGGTCATGGACCTCTTCCTAGGAGGAAAGCTAGGGATGTTCTGCCCAGGGCAACGCTCCTGTTAAGAGAGAAACTTCTGTTCCTCTCTGGAAATGGGTGGGGGTGGTGGGATAAAGAAAAAAATGGAAAGAGACCAATTTAAGAGTTATAGTCAAGTGCTTTAAACGGAAAAAAAAAATGATTTTAACAATGGCTGTTTAGCAATCTGTCATAGTTCACTGAATATTCTTTTTGTTTAGCAAGTATATCATTTAAAGGTTAATGCTAATGACAATCGTAGCTGACAATGATCAAGCAAACGTGCTAAGAACTTTCGCTACTTCTCGTAGGCAGCCCTCATAACAGCCCCTGAGAACTACAGCTAGTGTGGCCGGGGAGACGAACAAATTAAGCTTCAGCAGATCTCATTACCTGCCACACAGCACATAAGAGGGGGAGCCAGGACCTGAACACCTGCCCTTTGGACCACACAGCCAAGCTTTCCCCATCTACTCTATGTTCTAGGCCTCTGTGCCCACAGCACACAGGGTATCACAGCTGACGCTTTATGGGAGATTGTGGATTTAGCATGTGTCCTCTGGCTCGTTATCGAGGGCTGGCCTGCAGATCACTGGAGCTGGGCTAAGCACCTTCTTACAAACATGGTTTCTTTAGTTCTCATAACCATTGTCCAATATGCATTGTTTTCTCCAATTCACAACTGAATCTACTGATATTTATAGAAACTGGGTGGTTCAAAGTCCAGACCTGTGACAGAGCAGGTGTCAACAGACAACCTGAAGCCAAAGCCAGTGCCTTCAAGGCTGATATTATACCAATACCTACTATGTTCAACAAAGACAGAAAAACATGTATATCCTTGAAAAAATAAAAGTTTCTAAATTAAGAAGTGAGATACTTGAAAGAAGCTTATATCTAAAGACAACCAGTGGGTTTACAAAAGGAAACAACTCTTTGTTATCTGTCTTCATGGCAGCTGAGGATTTGTATGAGCACCTGTTAATATCGGTGCACTTTGAGTTTAGGGCCCACAGCACATTCTCTATGACTGAAGAGAAAAAGCTACCCAGGAGCCTCATTGCTCCTGTTTATTAGTCATCATGTTATCAAAGCAATGGTATTCAGAGGAAGGGAGGTGTGCTTGCAGGTTATTTGTTCATTTGCCATGTTTATTAAGCTCCCTCTGAGTGCGGGCTAAGCCCCCACTGTGTGCAGGCTAAGCTCCCACTGTGTGCAGGCAATCTTCCAGGAGCCAGTCATGCTCAGTGACCAAAACATAAAAACTCTTGCCTGTGTGGAACTCACGTCCTTATGAATAGAAAAGAGAGGGCCCACAAACCATGTAGTGGGTTGCACTAAATAGGGTCTTGGGAAAGCAAGGTGAGAGAAAGAGTAGGGGAGCATGGGGGAAGAGCCACAGGGCTACAAAAAGGCCGGTCAGGGAAAACCTAACAGAGAAGATAAGAATCATTGCTGAGCATAAATCATCTAGATCCAGCAGAAGTTTTCCATTCTGGATAAATAACTGCCAAGGCTCATCTTATGGGCGTTGATACAGTTATTTGGGCAAAGTAAATGGGTAAATGACATGGGGGTCAAATTGTTAAAGTGGGCTTGTCAGTTAACTTGGAAAAGCTGGACAACTCTCCTCTACTCTGAAGGAAAGCCGGTGTTTGGTCCAAGCTGCTCCTTTAAAAATCATTTGGTCACAGGTAGAAATCTAGCAAAATGCTTTACAAAGAACCAGAATGAGGCAGTAAGGAGGCTCCCACAAGCTCGGGTATTTCTCAGAAGTGTTCAGCAATAGTTAGCAGCTTGGTCCATGATCCTGTGGCTCATTTGAGAATGGAAAGGGAAACATTAACAAAGTAGGAAAATCTAATCCTACTGAATGTGTGACCTTGTGGGGGAGAGGGGGACACTTAACACTAGACCTCAGTTTCTCCAGGATTCTTTGAAGAGACTGCATCCTTCTGTTACTTCAGGCCAGGGAATACAAGACTTTATCTTCTTATCACCCCCACCATGACGGTCTGAACCAATTTTATTTGGAAATTTCTTCTTCTAGGTCCATCTGGTCCCATGCTTATGGCATACATTGTTACATAACTTATTAGTTCATTAAAACTCCATTGTGAGGGAGTAACTTATTAAATGAAAGGCATCATCAGTAGTGTGTGAAATGGCGATGTCCCTTCTTGAATTCAGGACACTGGAGAGAATGTCATTCCACTTCCTTCAGCCACCTTCCCCAGAACAGTAAACCAAGAACCACTCCCTGTAGCTCCAGACCTGTTTACTTTTCCATAAGTGATCTCTGTACTATGCTGTGACACCAGTTTAGATATCAGGAGTCCCCCTGGGGCACACCAGAGCTACTGTTCACACAGCTATAGGGAACACACTGGCAGCCTTTTCCAGCTGTCCCCAACAATAGCTCTGTCCTAGTTCTGTGGCCAATCCGAAAAGAGATACCCACAAATGTCTAGACAGGCTTGAGCAACTTAGTAACTATTATCTGTCACCAGGAAGAAGCCAATAGTAATCCATTGTCCTCTCCTCTTCCCCTGGGCACTTCCAGTTCTGTGTCACATATAATTACCAGTCCAAATATGCATGATTCCCTTTGTGGCTTCCCTCTCGGGCCACACGGAATCTCTTCCAACTCTTACGTCATGTATTCATCTCAACGTCATTACACTTGTAGTCACATTGCCTCGACTTCTTCCCTAAAACAACTCCTCATTTGATGCATAAAGGCACCAAACCCATAAGGACAGTGATAGAGCCTCCCTTGTCCTACATATCGTGGGTACTATAACCATCACTCCTCAGCCACAGTTCCATACCCTGCCAGAAAGACTTCCAACAAAGCTACAATCTTTCTTCTGGACAGCATTTCTTTTCCCCACTTCCCAAGTTCATTCAAGAATCTGAATTTCTGTCATCTCACCCCAGATACCATTCTTCACACTTCAAAACCACCATACACAGATACATAGATTTATCTATAATCAGGCTTAAAGATGGTGCATAGACCCGTAAGAATGCACACATGAACACACATGATACACAGACCTATCCAGGGAAAAGATAAATGAGTTAAATTTTAAATGTGTACTTGCTTAATTTGGGTGGTTGTTGTTTTTGGCTGTACAAAGTATCAAAGGCACTTTGACCAAAGGAGGTCAGCTCAAACTCATGCCAACCTGTACACACACACTTGCCCACAAGTCTGAAGTCACAAAGGAATACGCAGTTCATAGACAAACCTCATTGTCTGCTGCAGCTGCTCCCTGTGGTTCTGAAGAATGGCCCAGCAACAAAGGCTGGGGAGAGTGATCGCAGAAAGCAGTCCAAGGGCTGGTGATTGCTTCCTGGCCAATCACGAAAATGTTAATGGCCTTTGAACGCAAATCATAGCCCAGCTTTCGTTACCAAGATCAGAACTGTTAGTTAATCAATAATCAGTCTTCCTCTAAGGCAGTGGTTCTCAGTCTGTGGCTTGCAACCCCTGCAGGGTTCAAAGGACCCTTTAAAGGGGTCACCTGAGACCATCATGCAGATGAGATATTTATGATTCATAACAGTAGGAAAATCACAATTATGAAGTAACAATGAAAATAATTTTATTTTTGGGGGTCCCCACAACCTGAGGAACTGTATTAAAGGGTCATAGTTCTAGGAAGGTTGAGAACCACTGGTCTAAGGAGAATATCTCTAAGGCCTCAGGGCAAAAAGTCACCAGCCACCAGCCATTGTGGCTCCCTCCACTGTGAGTTTATTTAGCCCTTAGACCTTTAATGTGTGTGCTACAAAAACACAGAATTAACTATATTTGTAGACAATAAAAGAGAAAACAATAACTGATCTGGAATAATAGAAGAATTCCAGTCTCTGTCAGAGAGCATCAGGTGCTCTATTGGGAACTCCCTGGCAACAGCACAGTCTGCTGATTTTTGGAGGGACAAATTGTCTTGAGAATTTTATCTAAATACTTTGATCTTTTCTTAATACCATGAAAATGTTAAGATTGCTCGTGCTACAGAGATCCTTTGGCAGCCTCATACCTGGATATGCTTAGAGATGTTTTAAATGTATGTGTAAGATACAAAGGGAACTACTTATACTCAATGGATGCTAGGTTATTTTTAATTGCAATAACAATTTTAACTAATGATATTGTTACTAATGATAAAACCATAAGCATAATAACTATTGAAATTTCAAAGTAGTGGTAAGTATTAGCATTCTCTCAATATTGCCTTAACCATATAAAGTAATACAACCTCTTGGACCAAAGTCACAAGTACCACTTAACAGTACTATGGTTCATACCCAAAATTTGTACTGAAAAGAAATGATAAATCTCAGTTTGAGATTAATAAAGAATATGGAAATATTTCTCCCTTCCAAGTTCACTGGGTTCTCTGGTTTATATCTGGGAACTCCAGGTGCAGAAGCCTCCTTTATCACTGAATATTTTTTCTCTAACTAGGGCAGACTGCTCCCCGATGACCACCTCACATGTGATTCACAAACCTGGGCTACGAGTCCTGGAAGAAATAAGGTCAAAACCAAAAATGTGTAGGGAGGCAGCACATCTAAGTGATCGGATGTCTCTTGACCCGAATAACTTTTAAGTGGGGTTATATTTTTGACCCTGTTTTTCAAATTATATTTCTTTAGTGATTTATTTTTAATTGTATAAAGGTCTTAGTCTATGATGTATTGAAATTTTAAAAAATCAAATCTCTTCTTTTACTGAGCATAATTTTAAAGGCCCTGCCTAGTGACTCCTTTCTCTGATCTCCTGCCTCCACAGACCACTAAAGAGTGAGGAAATGATTCAGATAGAAAGCATGATTATGAGCTATGAATACAACCTGAACAAACAGAAGTCCCCACCTCTCATCCTGGTCATATCAGAACAGTCATAACCTGGGACAATCAATATGGAATCATTCTGTCTTGGTGATAAGCTCCTTACCCTAAGGCTTCTCGTTTCACCAGTCACCATGAAAATCTTGCCAGGAATCAGCCTTTGGGAGCACCAGATATCTAGGTATCAGAGATCCAAAGGATTTAACAGCTCAAGAGCCTCTAGTCCAATGACTTTAGAAACAGCATATAAGCTTCATAAATACAAGGATCCACAATAATGCCTTTGACCACTGGCTACTCGCACCCTTGGAGGGTGTGCCTTACACAGTGGTCTCTGCATCATCTTTCCTCCATGATGGTCACTTTGGCCACTGCCATGCTTGTCCTTCCAGAGTGCCATGCTTTACTATGTGATATACCCTGTGCTCTTAATGTCTCATCTGAGTTCATTCCACACAGAACACAATTACCGGGGAATGGAACAGACTAGGATCTTGGTAACGTTATGCAAAAATAAGCCCTGCATATTAGAGCTGATGAAGCCAAGACACAGGAATGTTAGCAGGTTTCTGTTGTTGCTAATGTAAAAAAGATCTGAATTCAAATCCCAGGTCTGCTTGGCTAAAGCAGGAGCTTAGGTTAGTAAGCCTGTTTCCTTAACTTAAATAAAGATAAAAGTGGTGTCCAGTCAATAACACAGAAAATAAACCAGTGCAGGTAGAAGATGGTGTTACATCCATACTCCCAATGCAGGTAGAAGATGGTATTACATACATACTCAAATTGTTGGTTACAATCACGAGATTGCTGCTCTGCCAAGATTTGGGATTCTTCAGCTGTATAAACATCTCACTCAAACATAACTCAGGGTTCTGAGCATAGCAAGAAAATGATGAAACATCTGTCTCTCACAAGACCCTACACTAAACATTGGTATGTGTGGCCTGGCCTGGTTATAGTAATAGTAAGATCTAGAAAATGTAGCTCCAAGTTCTTGAATTAAAAAAGACAGCTCAAGAAAGACCAAGCAAGGTGCAAGCACTAGGATGTCTTGAGTGCTCAGTGACATAGTCTTCTCTTGCTTGACCTTAGGGATGTCACAGAAACCATGGCTCATCGGGAGCTGTGATGATCTTTAAATGTAAGGGATAAGTAATGGTACAGTTTCTCTACCACCTCAGTCACCACCCTTGAGTAGCCCTCAGATTCCTGTAGATAAATCAAGCATCAGCCCTTAGCTATTCTCCCCAGTAAATATGGGAATAATCCACTTCTCTGCACAATGCAATTCAATGTGTGGCTTTTATGTGTACTGTAAATGAGACACCATCAGAAATCAACACTAACGGAGTGTTTCCTGTTGCCTGTATTACACTAAATGGTTCAAATGCATTCTTCATTTCTTCTTCATACTATACTGTGAAGTAGATACGATTATTCCTCAAGATGAGAAGCTTGAGGCACCAACAAAAACTTGCCCAAGCTTGTAAAATAAAAAACATTTTTTTTTATTTTTATTCAAAACATGACCACTTCCATGCTTCATGTTAGTCCAATGTATCTCCATGAGAAACCATGGAAGCTACACAGTGTATGCCAATTGGCACCATATTAAAGGCTATGAGGAAGAACTAACTGGGAGGGTGCAAGTGAGCATTTAGCGTGTAACACTCGTGGCAAGCATTCCACAACTATTCTTGCTTTTCTCATATCTTGTTTTCCTCTAAGATTTCTGGGTATGCATTCCTTAAGTGTGTAGCAGAGTCCTAGGCACCCATCAAGGCATTTCAAACTGCCTTCCTTTCAACTCCCCTACAAATGCTTCATCTAACTCTAGAGTCTAGAGAACCAGTGAGGCCCAGTCCGTGTGCTTTCTCCTTGCAGTCTCTCCTGGGCTCTCCCTTCCTGGATAAGTCCTTTCCTAAAACTTTCCTCTTGTCTATGCACCTTCTAGCAGCCATGGGCTAAGGGTGACTTACACGCAGCAGAAGGCATCCCAGCCCTCCAGGCTGAAGCTGTTGAGTACAACATCTAAGTAAAAGCAAATCATTTTCTGAAGAGTGATTCGGCATTGCATCATTAAATGACTGTTTAAAGGTCTCCAGTATGAATACCATGTCAGAAAAATCATGGGCTATAAATGAAAGGAGTCTGTGCTAAATATCAGATTGTTGGCTCACTCTACACATATCTCAAGCAGTCACTCAGATTTTCTGAAACCCAACAGTCCTATCTATAAATTAGAGATTATAATATAAGCACAATGTTTGGGGTTCTTGTTTTTTTTTTTTTTTACAAACTTAAAACAATAAATACCTGATCTCCAATGTCAATTTCCCTGCCCCTCCTTTCGTTATCTTTCTGTGAAAATAAATTAATGTCACTAAGCAACCTCGGAAGCTTAAAGTCTATTAAGAACTTTTTCATGTGTCTCTTTGTGGTACCCACCAGTAATCTCAGTACTCAGGAGAAACAGGAAAGAGAACACAAGTCTATGGCTAGCCCAGGCTATATAGGGAGAGCCTATCTTAAGAGAGCAAGAACTGGAGATCTAGCTCAGTGGTAGAGTATTTGCATATTGTATGCAAGGCCCTGGGTTCCAATCCCCTGTATCTTAAAACAGAACTGTTTCTCCAATTTGTTAGGCCCCAAAATAGTCCCACTACACTGAGCTGGAAGAAAACCATCTTTCCCATTACAGAAAACTGGAATATATGCATGGACAGTCAGTACATCACACACTAAATGGATTCTACAGGATACTGGGGGAAAAAACAGACCCAGAAACCATCACCACCACACACATGCTCAAGCTCATTCCGTCTTCCCTCTGCCTGTTGAAATGATTTCCCTACACACTGTACACTGTACCTCCTTACTGAAGCGGATCCTTTTCCTTCCTTTGTTCCGTGCGGAAGCCTAGCCCGTCACATCACAGGCCACCTGGATGGGGAGAAAATGAGAGTGAGAAGCAGTCTTCTCTGACCAGAAATGTTTAGAGGAAGGTAAGACAAGAAACAACACACAGCAAGGATTGCAGCACTTCCTTCTGTTGTGAAATGCCTACTACAGTTCCACCGTTTTATACTGCCCTTGTCATTCCCCACCCCAGGGCACAGATAAAAGCATAGGCACACAGGTATCAAGGAGAGAGGCGTTACGTATTACTCACATGTTCATAATAAAACCCTGTATCTGCATGACACCTTACGGCTTCCCGGACGTTTAATCTTCATCATCTCTTAGATAACAGCAGCCCTACGGGACAAGGCCGGTACTCTTAATCCCCACCTATAAATGAGCAAAGAAGAAAAATGACCTGCTAAAGGTCACTCGGTGCCACAGCTGGGCTCCCACTACCTTGATCTCAATCTTAACCCAGGGTTCATAGAGTCTGAAAAGTGCCTTTCAGATTAAAAGTTGGTCCTCATGTTCAACAAATGCAACCTTCATTTGGTACCAGTTCTCTAGAAAAGAAATCCTGGAATCCTATCAGTTACCAAATTCTACCATCAGTATTCAGAGATGGCTACCCCCCTCCAGCTCAGATCTGATGTGAAAACTCCCAGCCTTTTCTCTGTTGCCTCTCCACCCTACTGAGACCATCTCTGAACAGTCCACCCTTGCAAGGACAGTTCAACACAACCCTGACTTTATGATTACAGTCAGCACTAGACAGATAATTCAAACTTGGCAATTGGATTTGCCATACCAGAAATTTAGATTTGAGCTAAGAAATATGAACTATCTTGCTGGGTACTAGGCCTGTTGTTGGAGCCCGAGTAATATCTTGGAAATATGTTCCACACGGCCAAGAATTCTAAGAGCTTAGAACTTCTATTGTCTTTTAGATGTCAGCTGACTACCTCTGGATACCTGGCCTTGGTGGAGAATGGCTTTCATTCTGTACAGCAAAAGACTTGAGCCCGGGAGAGTCTACACCCACCCTGAGGGCTAGTGAGACATGCTGGTGTGGGGTGCCTGAGGGCTGGAGTGTATGCTACTTAGGAGTGTCTCTAGGATTAAAGAAAATATTTCCTATTATCCCTTTATACATGATAGTAGATGTCTTCTGCCATTACTCTCACTTTTGGATGGTTACTTAGGAAGATGCTTCAATAAACGGTGGCCTTCAGTATTTGCTGGGAGCCCTCCTGTTATGACCAGATGTCTCTGTCTTGTCCTTAGTGCCATTGGAGAGCTAGGCCTTCCCTCATCCACACTCCCCCACTCAGGCTTGGACCCAAGGCTTTTCAGCTGGTTCTGATCGCAGCCCCAAAGACTGTGATCGAAGTCCAGAATAGATGTCCCCAGCAGCAGTGTGGGGCTAATACAAACTGGAACACGATAGCCTGTGAGATCATGTCATATTATAGAGAATCAGAAAGTAGACTTTAAGTACTTTTTGCTCACCAAGAAAATTGAATAGACATACAAAGAATAGCAGGAATAAGACAATTCACATATTTGCAGTGATTTGGATATGGTGTGTCCACTAAGGGATGCTATAATGCTCTGAGAGGAAGTCATAGGACCTGTCAGAAGTAGAACCTGGGGGAGTAAGTCACTGGACATGTTGCTTTTGAAAAGAAATAATGCACAACTTGTGGGACCCTCGTTGGTTCTGGTGAGGGCTGTTACGGAAGTGCAGGACTAGATCTTTCTTGGGCTTGTTCTGTCACACTGTGTAATTTTTCCTTCTTGAAAAATCTCCCACTACCTTACATGATGTGATGCAGCCAACCCCATCTCCTGCGCCCCCAGCCTCCAGCCTCCTCCCCGTCCTCCCCTCTCCTGGCCCACGGTCCCCAGCCCCAGCAGACACAGCACCTTACTGTCTAGACATTGAGCCTCCAAAACTGTGAGCTAAATAGCCCTATTTTTTCATAACATTAACTTGCCTTGGGCATTTAATATACCAAATTGGGGCAGGTCAGGGGGGGACTAGTACAAACCCCCCCAAAAAAGAAAAGCAAAAAGAATACCTGTCAGTATTTTCCCAATTCGGTGAAAGCTGATATAAAACCATTTCTTGTGATGCTGTTTCTTCATCAAAACACTATTTTACTATGCTCACATCCTCATCACCACCCACGTGCTCACCCACCAGTGGGTATCTGTGTGTTTCTATTGTGGTTTCTGAATGTTTCTAAGCCAGGTAACTAAAAGGTCCCTGGGAGACCAACTCTGACAGGATCTAGTTGTCTTCTTTTACCCAGAATAAAAAAATGTCTCTACTGAAACTTTCTGATCACTCCAGTTTATACTGTGGAACACACATCTCCTCTAGCTGCTTGTGTTTTGCTGGATTTTATAATCATCTATAATCGTGGGATCTCCACAAAGGCCTGTGAGTTGTTTTGAATCCCCACAGACATATAGATATAGATATTTAAAGTAAAGGGCATGTACCCCAAGAGGTATGTGACAAACAGCATAATGGGAGGTGTCTAATGCATTCTCATGTTGGTTCAGTTTTAGACTAAGGTCATTGAAGAAGAATGAGTAATCTCAATCAACTTTTGAATCACACACAAAAAATATGGTAGCAAATGTGACTATATGCAAATTTATATGATTTTTCCCTACAATGACCTTTGATAGTTATATTTCATTCCAGTCTCATGTCACAGCTGGATAACTAACCCAGTGTAAAGGCTACAGCAGGTGTCTTAACTTCACAGATAGTGTCTAATAGCCACGGATAGGCTCTGCCTTAGCCCACTTCCCCTGAGCACATTCCCTCTCCCATCCTGCTCTCTGGGACCCACCATGGCCACACTGGTTTCTGCTGGAACTAACTCCGTGTCAGTTAGACAAAAGAGCCTTCGGACAGTGAGTGCTACATGGCATTTCCTGACCTTTCACCTTACAATCTATGAGAGAAATGGGCAGGGCTGGTAACCACCCAGGGTACTACAGATCGATTAGGTTTCTTAAAACCTCCTCCCCTTTAGTTCATGGTTGTGGACCAAAGGGAAACTTGAAAATAGGCCCAAGCTTCCTTTGAAGGGAGCTCCTCCTCACTTTTCTGTGAGGAAAGTGAGCCAATCTGTGTCATAATAGCAAGATTCCATACTGGCCTCCTCCGGGCCAGTTCACCCCTCCTTAGGCAACCTGGTGTCGGTTCACCCCTCCTTAGGCAACCTGGTGCCCCCCCTCCCCCTGCTCCTGGTAGGTCACCATATTGATGCCAAATTTAGTGTGGACACCCGATTGGCATAGCGCACTATAGTCCTGAACTCCTGGACTCAAGCAATCCTCCTGTCTCAGCCTCCCAAGTAGCTGGGACTACAGGCGTGTGCCACCGCCACCTGGCAAGATTCCATGTTGGTATCATTACTGGCTGGCTGCACTAGGAATGAAAACCTAATCCTAAGACATACAACTGAAGTCTGTACTGTGTGGAAACTACACCCCCTTCATCCTGTCTGCACATAAGACCTCAAGATAGCTGGAAGAAGGATTCATTAGCAAAAGGAAAAGGAGACAGAGGAAAAGAAATAAGAACTGAGCAAGAGAGAATCTTCAACCTCTCGGCAAACTGGTACCACTTTACCCACATCCCTCTGGCAATTGTGTGTGACGAAGTCATGTGTTGTAAAATGGCATTTTTTATTCTCCTACTCTTGTCCTTCCTGTTATCTGATTCATCATGACAGGCAGATTTAGGAATCAAATTTACCTCCTCGTTCCATTTCCTGGTGTCACTTACTGTAACCGACAATTAGATTTAGGGCATTCCTTGAACATAAGTCACCCCTCACTTCTCTCCTTCCACAAATATTTGAGAAACAATTCCTCCCCTCTGCTTCTCCTACTTTTCTCCTTCTCCAACTCCTCCTTTCCACTCTGAATGTTTCAGTCCCAAGAGACAGATTCGGTGTCAGACTAGTTAACATTTGCATTCAGCTTCCAGCAATAATGACCCAAGTATCACGGCTTACATGCAGGCAACACATGCAGAGTTGTCCTGTGTCACACGATGGAAAGCCTGGAAGACAGTCATCGATGGTCTGGATTTGGCTGCTCCAGGATCTTAGGGTGCAAGTTTGACACCTGTCTTAACTCTCATGGATGGACTCCAATCTTAGCAGCCAAGTTTCCACACAAAAAGAAAGGCGTCAAAGTTTTTCTAAGAAATTCCACCTAATTATTCCTTGCAAATCATCGCTATTATTATATGGAAGAGAAGAAATGCAACTCTTATTTTCAGTGGGGAAGTTCACATATCGGACGAACAAAGGGAATGTTGGTAAAGAAGTAGAGAACCAATGTCACATAGGCACTCGGTGCTATTTACTGCACACTGAATGGTAAATCCGTATGTGGACTCTGCTTGGGCTTACTGTGGGCTCCAACTGTAATTGCTGCAGCGTTCCACCTCTTTACTCTTTGGAAACTACTGTTGTCTGGACAAGAATAGAGCTCATACTACACTCCCCTTCACTCTTATATTCCTCACACCAGGGGAGGAACCCAAAGAGCTTTTTAGGACCCTGGGAACTACAAAATATTCAAAAGCAATCAAACTCTTCTAATTTCTAACTGAATATCTATCTAATCTCTAACTAAATATCTATTTATCTATCTATCTATCTATCTATCTATCTATTTCTGAGAAAGGGTCTCACTGTGCAGCTCTGGCTGGCATAGAACTCACTATGTACACCAGGCTGGCCTGCAACTCACAGATATCTGAGCTGAAAACTGGAATTAAAGGCATGCACTACCACACCCAGACAAAATGATTTGTTACAATTATTATATTTATTTGTGTATATGTGTGTGTTCCTGTATGAATAAATGCTGCCTGTGTGTGAGAGTCCACAGAGGCTAGAAAAGGGTTCTGGATCCCTTGGAGCTGCAGTGGCAGGTGGTTACGAGCAACTTGACATGAGCACTGGGAAACAAACTCAGGTGTCTGGAGAATGATCAGTCGTTTTAACACCAAATGATCTCTCCAGCTCCTTTGAATTTCATTTTTGTGAGATGTTCAGATAAACAGTAATTAAATCCTACTGCAAAGAAGACAACATGGATCCTCAAGAAAGGTCCAGTGTGCAAGCTGTGTGCCAGTTCCTGCTAAGCGTGTAGTCATGGCTGAGCTCCTGGCAGAACTCTTTTTTTCCCTCATAACTTAGTGCATTTCAAATGTAAGTGTGCATCAGAATCTCCCAAATGGCTTACTAAACAGAGACTGTGAGTTCTATCTTTAGGTTGCTGATTCTGGAGGCCAAAGTGGAGACTCCAAGTTGCATTTCTCAAGAGCCAGTGTTATTTTATCCCAGATGGATGCCTTCAAAACCTTAAGCTTGTCAAGGCACAATAAATTGATAGTTGTGGGGGATCCCCTGGGGGCTGCTTCTCTCCTCTTATCTAAGGTTGATGCACAGTACCCTCAGGGAGCCACTGACTGCTTCTCAACTAGGTGCTACTTCCTCCTCCCGACAAGGCTTGTTTACAAATATGCAGATTATCTGGCTATAGCCAGGGGCTTGAGGGCTCGGACTTTGATCTGAGTTACTTCCTAGGGCACTGCTGATGGTATTTAAGTCAACTTCCCTCTAAATAAAATTGGCATTCTTCTTTCAAGAGTGACAGACTGTCTTGTCTTTATTTAATCCGCAGATCCCCTTGCTTGAACCTTTAAGAAGTAATGCTGAATGCTACAGATAGCAGCCAAAAGAGCCAAAAGAGCCTGCTCAACCCAGCTGTCTTTATATTGAAGCAGAAGCCCAGAGGGATGGAACACAGCAAATTCCATGTCCTCCAGAAACTTCTCTACATTCTGGTGGCCATGGTTTTTCTACACCCAAGTTCCTTGCTCCACTCTCACTGAAGTTGTGTTCTCTACTAAATGTCTACACAACAGGTTAAAAAAAACTTCCAGCCTCCATCTTCTGACTAAAGAAGAGTGCCTGAGTCCCAGGAGTGAATACAGAGAATCAAACAAGGCCTCCATACTACATGTATGGGGGGGTGGGGAGAGTTAGTCAAATCATTATTTTTATTTTAAATTGAATAGCCCAATAAAGGAACAAAAAAAAATCTAATTTTGTGTCATACACAATTAGGAACAAAGAAAGCATAAACATGGAGGTTATATCCTTAAAGATACACAACTATAAACAAGTATATTTCGCTGTCTCACTTCTGTAACAGGACAAGTGGCAGAACTACTTTGGGGGGGGTTGTCTAAGCCACATACCACCTTTAATCTCCATGCTCAGGAGACAGAGGCAAGATCTCTGAGTTTGAGACCAGCCTGGTCCACATAGTGAGCTCCAGGGCAGTCAGGGATACATATGAGATTCTGTCTCAAAACAAAATTGTTCCTCTTCAGCCTCACAAAAATCTTAATCCATCTATGGTGGAGTGACAATGGCATTATAAGAAGGAGAAGCATCATCTGAGGAGACAATCCAAGAAGACTTCGTCCCAGATCGGTCTGAAGGAAATCTGAAGAATCTTCAATTTCTTAATTTACCAATACTGATGCTAACCAGGTATAGAGATAGACATGCTATTTCAGGAGGTCTAGGGAGATTATCCCACTTTTTTTCCTTAGCCATAATAATGGCCTCTTGAAGAGACATGAACCTACCTGGATTCACTTTTTCCAACTCTCCTGAGAACAGAGTTGAATTATCTCTCTCCTTTCTCCACCACGATGAGGTTGTTTCCCAAAAGCTGCTTTGCCATCTCCACAGCCACACTGGAACCCATCCAAATAGATTTACACACACACACACACACATTCAAAATGGACTGAGACTGGAAAGAATGCTACTAGGCACCCTCAATCTACCAAGGTTTGGCCAAGGTTTGGCCAAGGTTTGGCCACGGTAACTTTGGCCAAGATATTTAATCATTTGACCTTTCTGAGGCTTCTACTGTCTCATTAGCAAATTAGAAATAGAACTACTAATGAAGCTGGGAGGTGGTAGCTGTTATGTTTTTATTTAAAAAAAGGAAAAGAGAAAGCTTTAAGATGAGACATATTGAGTAGTTTATTATACGGGCCCGGCAGGGATGGAGACTAAGAGAGAAGAGGAACAGGGGTAATGGCTGACCACTATGGCCGGTCGCCATAGAGGCAGAGAGAGTGCATAGGTGAGAGAGAGCCAAGAAGAAACAGAGAAAGCAGAGAGTAGAGAAAAAGCAGAGAGAGAAGTTGGAGCTTTTAAAGGGAAGACTGAGTATGCACACTGAGGTTCCACGCATGTCCAGAGTCATCATGGGTGACCAGTGACATGGCGATGACATAGCACATTTTCTTGCGCATGCCCTGAGTATTGTCAGGGGCGGGGTCTGTCTCTTAAGGAGGTAGAGCTGATCAGTGTCAAAACCTGAACCTTTCAGTGGCGCAAGCCTTTAATCCCAGCACTCGGGAGGCAGAGACAAGGTGGATCTCTGTGAGTTCGAGACCAGCCTGGTCTACAAGAGCTAGTTCCAGAACAGCCTCCAAAGCCACAGAGAAACCTTGTCTCGAAAGAAAAAAAAAAGAAAGAAAGAAAACAGAAATAGAACTGCACTCTTTGCAGGGAAATTTGAGGTTAAATGAAATTAAACATACCATAACATATGAACTGGAGCCTAAAATTTCAGTTACATAAAATAAAGGAATAAATTATTGCTGGATTAAATTAAAAGGAAGATTGGTTCATAATTCTTTTTATTTGTTGCATCTTTGGTTTGGGTATCAGGGTAACTGTAGCCTCATAAAAAGAATTTGGCAATATTCCTTCTGTTTCTATTGTGCAGAATAATTTGAGGTGTATTGGTATTAGCTCTTCTTTAAAATTCTGATAGAATTCTGGCCCTAGGCTTTTTTTTTTTTTTTTTTTTTTTTTTTTTTTTGGTTGGGAGACTTTTGATGACTGTTTCTGACTGTTTCTATTTCCTTGGGGGTTCAAGGATGGTCAAGATCATGACAGTGAAACCCACAGAGACAGCTGACCTGAGCTTGTGGGAGCTCACAGACTGGACCAACAGCTAGGGGTCGGCATGGAACCAACCTAGGCCCTCTGCATGTGGATGACAGTTGTGTGGCTTGGTCTTTTGTGGGGCTCCTAGCAGAGGGACCATCATGAGCTGGCTCTTTGGAGTCTATTCTCTATGGTGGAATGCCTTGCCCAGCCTTGATTCAAAGGGGAGGAGCTTGGTTCTGCCTCAACTAGATAAGCCATGCTTTGTTGACTCCCATGGGAGGCCTTAGCTCTTCTGAATGGAGAAGGAAGAGGAGTGGATGGGGGGGCAGGGAGTAGAGGGAAGGTGGGGGTAGGGAATGGGAAGAGAGAAGGGAGGAGAAGCTGTATTTGGTATGTAAAATAAATTTTTTAAAAAATTAAAAGGCAGGACTAGCAAGCTGGAAACTCTAGAGGCCACAGTGGTCTGGCGCCACCTAGTGGGAGTCATCATCCAATGCTAGAGGACTTCCAGCCGGCTCCCTACTATAGAGACCTTCTTCAAGAGAAATGGCAGGGACTCTTCTTTTCTTGGTCCCTTTTATCTGATTATTTCTGGGATGTTGTGATGAGGACAAGAGATGGCAATTAACTAGTCATTTTAGGGGCAGGGAACTAGAAACTGAACAGTTAATTACTGTCCTTGGCCAGAAGCAGGAAATGTCCTTGTTTCTCAGGGCAGGCATGTCAGAAGGGACCTTGCTTTATCTTTCCCTAAATAAGTACCTGTCCTTTGCCCTGACCCTAGGGGCTCCGGTAATTCGTGAGTCCAAGGTGGATCACACCTGCAAATAATGAGTGGGAAAGAAAGAGCGGGACCAAGCAGATTCCATTGTCAAGGCCAACTTTATTGATTATTACAAGGGGTTTTTATAGAGAAGGAGGAAGCAGAGAAAAAGGACGTGTGGGGAGGGATGAATTAATTGCTCTCAGGCAGGTATCCGGAATCTCCTGTGTTAAGGAAGTGGGGGAAGGAATAGGTGTTAGTTGCTTCTCAGGCCAGGTCCCGGAACCTGAGGGGTGGGATGCTAGACTGGCTGGCGGCTAGCTAGGCATGGGGGGCCGCCAAGGCTGGCTTCTGACAGTCCTTGGCAGTAGTTCATGGCCATGTGACTGAGATTCCAGTACAGCAACTGACCCCTTTCAGTCAATGGTTTTGGACCTAGGAGTCAATGTCATGGCGGGAAGGATAATATTCATTTCCCAGTTTCAGCCATCTCCTAAACAATGTTAGGGTTACCTCTTCAGAGTGAAGAATTGATCAGGATTCTGTTGAGTTGTACTAAAGAAAAGTCATTTATTCCCTCTCACACCCCCCATCCCCCCACCCATGTCAAAGAACGGAATCCACCTCTGGCCTAAACTACCCAAAACATGAGCTAATTCAGCTAGCCCTCCTGGGACTGGTTTGCCTTAAGTAATGCTAAAGAGAGTTATTTGCTCAATAAGATCATACGCTTTTCCTTTGCCTCCTTCATTCAGTTTCAGTAGCTTATGGAGCGATGACCATGTAGCTGTGTTAAGCCTGGCCACTTTTTCTAACTTGGAAAAGAGCAACTTTTTCTTCTTTCCTTCTGTCTTTCATTTCTTTTCTTTCTCTCTTTTCTTCATCTTGGATGATGGCTGTGGCCTGGGCATACTTTCATGGACACTCTGGGCTTACTTAGTCTTTCCATCTAAAACTGGTCATCTCCACCACCGTCCACCATGTGGTAACAAAGAGCCTTTCTCTTTGACCCTTCTCCATCTTGCTCAGTAGGGCAGCTGCCTGCCCTGAGGTTTTTCTTTTAAACTCCTATAAAATTGTCCTTAAGCTTCCTTCTGAGTCCATTCTTTTTGGGGGGAGGCGGGGTTTTGAGACAGGGTTTCTCTGTGTAGCTTTGGAGCCTATGCTGGCACTCGCTCTGGAGACCAGGCTGGCCTCGAACTCACAGCGATCCGCCTGCCTCTGCCTCTCGAGTGCTGGGATTAAAGGCGTGCACCACCAACACCTGGCCTGAGTCCATTCTTAACTCTCTTGTTAAGGAGACTAAGAACACCAAGAGAAGACTCTAATCTCCCCCAGGAATATGGTGCCCCAGGTGGGGTTCTCTAAATGTCCCTGTAACACACATACAGGAACTCATCCCCTGTATTCACACTTGCTGAGAAAAGATCTCCCAGCATTTCCCATGAATGTGACACAAACCACATTACTATCTGCCTGACCCTGGAGGAATGGCGGAAGCTGATCTCCACATATGAAGGGGGTGGGGGCAAGTGGGAAAGAGAACCAATCACTTTTTATATTTTATATTTTAATTTTATATTTTAATCCACAAGCTACCCAAAGAGGTCATCTTTGTGATCAACATAGCCTGCACTGTCCCCTCCAATCTCAGTTCTTGCTACAAGCCACCCTGGATCTCTCTGTTTGTAAAACAACCTCTTTTTCTCCATAGTCTTTGAATACTGTTCTCTGCTTTTTGTGCTCGCCACCAAGGACACCCTTTCACCCCCAGGATGTCACCACCCAGTCCATTTCCTGCCAAGGTTCTAGCCTGCTTACAATCTGTAGTCATTCCATGGTATTTTACCTCTAAGTGAAATGACCTCTTCCAGTAAGAAATATGTTCTGTTGACATATGAACAACAGTTTCCGTATAGTCCCCAGCTGCCTGATTTTCTCTGACCTTTATTGTGACTTTCCTGCCCTCTCGTCACCTCTGCCCTGTTGCTTTCAGTCCACATTGTAAGAACAATACACCTGGATGACCCTGACCCCGCCCCCTAACAACAGGGCACGCACAGCCGTACATTGCAACCTGTGAGGGCTCTTGCGCAGGTGCAAAACCCCAGTGCACACACGCAACCTCCCCTTTAAAAGGCCCTGCCGCCCATCCCTCTCCCCTTCTTTTTGGCTCCTCTTGGGTTGGCTGACTACACATCCCCCCCTTTCTGGTAAATAAACTCCACGTGGGTTGTTCATCCGTTGTTCCTTTCTTTATATCAGCAGCTGTAGCTTAAACAAAAGAATAACACACATAGATTGAATCCACTGTACATTGGACGGGATGAGGATAAAGAATTCTCAGCTAGGACCTTTCAGCTAGTCCTACTAAAGTACACTTAGGTAGGTCAGGCCTCCAATGTGAAAAGAGAGATGTGCAAATATGAAGAGGGCCCATTTCCAAGCCTCGTTCACTAAGTACGCCTATTTTGCCTGCAGGCAGTGTGCCTAAACCCCGTAAACAAATCCTCCTCTTCTCTGTGCCCACAGGTCTGTGTGGACATGTAAAACCACACCCTGCCTGATGGGCGAACTGAAACTCAATCTTGTTGAAATTCCTGCTGCTGCACTGTGACTTCTCAGAGGGGAAGGGGCGGGGGGTGGGGTGGGGGGGGTGGGGGGGGAGGGGGGGGGGGAGGGCAGTTGGGTAGGTACTCCTGGCTTTACTAAAGTTGTTGCACCATCCAAGAGGTGGAACTGCCATTGCTCCACCCTTATCATAAGCGCGCATGTGCAGCCAAGTTTCCTACCGGGGCTTTGCGTGTGCCTCCCAAAAGCTGGGCAAGATTCAGATTCCTTGCAAAAGAAAGATCTTGGTTCAAGAGACACTCTTCGCTGCTCTCGTGGGTGAATTCAGAGTTTCAGGCTAGCTAATCAGAGAAGGGGGGCATCATGTTGACTCTGACTCCGGTCTTAACTGTGTCCTATGAAGCCAAGATTTCATTTCTGCTCCTTTCTATCCTGGAGTTTGCCGTGGGGATCCTGGTCAATGCATTCATTGTCTTGGTGAACTTTTGGGACATGGTAAAAGGGCAGCCCTTGAACAACTGTGACATTGTGCTGTTGTGCCTCAGCGTCACGCGGCTCTTCCTGCAGGGGCTACTGCTCCTGGATGCTATCCAGCTCACCTGCTTCCAGCAGATGAAAGACCCGCTGAGCCACAACTACCAAGCCATCCTCACTTTCTGGATGATCGCAAACCAAGTGAGCCTCTGGTTTGCCACCTGCCTCAGTCTCCTCTACTGCTCCAAGATTGCCCGTTTCTCTCACACCTTCCTGCTCCACTTAGCAAGCTGGGTCTCTAGGAGATTTCGCCGAGTGGTTCTAGTGGCTCTTCTCTTCTCCTGCATCTGCACCGCCCTATGCCTGTGGGACTTTTTCAGCAGGTCTCACTTCACGGTCGCCTCCGTGCTACCCAGGAACAACACAGAATTCAACCTGCAAATTGCAAAACTCAGTTTCTTTTATTCATTTGTCTTCTGCAATGTGGGGTCGATCCCCTCTTCTCTGGCTTTCCTGGTTTCCTCCGGAGTGCTGTTTATCTCCCTGGGAAGCCACATGAGGGCCATGAAGTCCCGAGCCAGGGACTCTCGTGACCCCGGCCTTGAGGCCCACATCAGAGCCATCATCTTTCTGGTCTCCTTTCTGTGTTTCTATGTGTTGTCATTCTGTGCTGCCTTGGCCTCAATGCCTTTACTGGTGCTCTGGCACGATAAGGGGGGAGTGATGGTTTGCATAGGGATGATGGCGGCTTGCCCTTCGGGACACGCAGTCATCCTCATCTCAGGTAACGCCAAGCTGAGGAGGGCCATAGAGCCCATGGTGTTCTGCTTTCACCGCAGCCAGAAGGTGAGAAGAGACCTCAAGATGCTTCCAAGGACACTGATAAGTCATGAAACAGGCTCCTCACAAACACACCTCTAATGCTCCCAGTCTCTTCCATAAAACAGAACCGGAATTCTTTCCACTTGACCTAAATATGTTCTACCGCAGTAGAACAAATCCACTGAAACTCTGTGATCTAAGCAAATATAATAGTGTTGGCTCCTTAGATGTGTTTAGTAAAATGAACGACAGCAGCAGCAGCAAGCCGGGGGATTCGCTGTAAATCCCTTCCATGCTGAAGCCCATTACCAATCCCTGTGTGCCTTGGGAAGCCTCTTCTAAACGAACAGAAAGCCTTAACTTACTGACATACTTGCTAAGACTCTTGCTCAAAACTAGTGCCGGAGTCATACATGGAAATAGTCACTACTCTGGCAATCATTCAGCGCTCTTCGGACCCCACGGTTTCCATGGAAACAGGAGGTAAGAGAAAGAAAGACCTGGAAGAAAAAATAAAACATTCTGTAACTTCAGCTTCCAAAATGCACTACAGAAAAACTCGAAGGGGATCCAAGTTGAATCCAAAATGTACTTCCCCCTGTCGTACACAGAGATCAGAGGTGAGCTAGCTATTTGTTCTGCCAGTGCTCTAGATACAGGAACTCCCGGTGCACCTCCTGACTCTGCCCAGTTGCCACTGTCTACTTGCCCTGGGTGAAGAACTCTGCTAGAAAAGCCCAGCAACAAGGCAGGTCTGTGAAGACCCAGCTCTCTGTCTTCCTGCACAGGAACCAGAACCGCAAAGGTTTTCAAAAATTCAGACCTCAAAGACTCAAGAGAGGAAACTCCAGACCAGGAAGATAAATCCTTCAAAGGTGTCCTCCCGAGGTCTGTGTGAATGCCTTTGAAGACAAGTTTCTGATGTACACAATTTCCCATGCCTGAAACAGCTCCAATGACAACAAAGCTTGCAACGTTGTCTCTTGTCTTTTCCTTGGTGGAGTGGACATCTTCTAAAGTTTCCTTCAGAAGCACCGATCCTAACTCATGATTTCAAGTGAAAAACAAACAAAACCTCATTGCCTCACTTGAGGCCAACAAACTCAGATATTTGGAGATGGATCCAGATGTCATCTTTCTAGCTCTCCCTGGGCGATCCAGTGTCAAGAGCCACTACTCTGGATGCTCTGTTATTTGAGCTAGATAATGTGATTCCCCCAAATCCACATCATTGCCTTTGACCCCATTTCTCCCTACTGTACTAAAGGATATCATCCAAAAGGGAAGAAGTCGTTTTTCTGTCTTTTTTATATGAGCATTCTCAAAGTCTTCTTTACGATGTGTTGTTCCCCATGAATTTTTAAAGACCCCCCCCTTTGGAGCATTTTAGGGCCACAGAAAAACACATAGCTGAAATCATACAGTATGTGTAGCCTCCTGGGCCTGGCGAGTTTTACTTAGTATCTAAGGTTTCTCTGCCTAATTGAGGGCTGACAACTCATTTCTTCCTGTGCTAAATCAGATTCTGTGGTCCGGATGAAACACACTTGTCCCATTCACTCACTGAAGAGCAGCTCGGTTGTTTGGCGTTTTGACAGTTGTTGGGAACACTGCTAGGAACATTCTGTGTACAGATTTTCTGCATTCATGAGCTGCTGGTTCTTGGATAAATTCCAATGAAATCAAAGGCTGGATCACCTGTTAAGGCTAGGTTTAATTTCGTGAGCTACTACCAAATGTGTCCTTCAAAGTGGCTCACTGTTTGGCTGTCCCACCACTGTGAGTGACAGGCTTCTGCAGACCCCTGGTCTGGGTTCCAGCAGTCAGCAGCTGTGTAGTAGATCTTACTGTTTTCTTGATTGTCTCACTGAAAACGCACAATGTGGGTCTCTCCTCATGTGATTCTTTTCACAAAAAAAAAAATTATCCTATTTCTGAAGTTCGTCCATAATATTATATGAATTTATTTTAAAAATTTTATAGTCAATATGTTTGTTCATGTTTCCCTTCGACTGCTCCTTCCAGATCCTCTCCACCTCCTTGCCTACCAGCCTCAAGTTATCTCTTTCTCTCTCACTTCCTCAAAAAGAACCATAAAATGAAAGACAGAAAAGGTCAAAACAAACAAAAGCAGTAAGACAAAAAACCCCACCAAGACCCGACTTACCGTTCCACTCTAACTGGTGTTGCCCTGTTTATAGTTAGCAGACCTTATGAATAAAGTTCCTCCGAACCTTCTTGAATGCATCTTTTTGAGGACACAGCTTTATGTCTCTGAGGTAACACCTAGGAGTGAAGTTGCTGTGTCAAAAAGTTGGAGCACATTTAACTCATTGAGAGTTTTCAGAAGTGAGCCTGACATTTCATGCCACCCACCGCAACATAGGGAAGTCGTTCCACATTCTCGCCAACAGCAACTTGCTACTCCACTTCTCAGTTTTGCTCAACAAGGTGAGACGAAAATGGCTTTAATTTGCCGTTCTCTGACAACTGTCAGTTGTCAGAGCACATTTCCATGGTTTCCTTGGCTTTCTTCTTGTACATTTTGTACTACAAACTACTCGCACACATTTTATGCCAAGTTGTCTTTTTATTACCGATTTTTGGGACTTCATAAATTTTTGAATTTTGCATATGTATATTATATGTGTATATATAATGATATAACTCATAATATTAATACACTTATAATTTGTAATGTTTAAGGATTCCTTTTTGATATTCATATTTTATATGTATGCATAATTTATAACACATGCTTCATATTTGTATATATGTGTGAATACATATATATTCCAGAGAACATTCATGTGCCTGATACATAGTGACTATTATAACCCAAACTCTGACTTATCTTTACACTTCCTTGATCATATACTGATAAGCACAAATTCTAGATTTTGATACAACCTAATTTTTATATTTAATATTTGTGCTTTTTATATTTCCTTTAAGATATATGTATTTACCTCTAAAAGCCTTTTTTGATCTTCTCTAATGTTTTAGAGAAGTTTTCATTTCTATGTTTAAAACTGAAATTCATGTTTAGTTAATTTTAAAATGTGCACCATGCTATGATTTATTGAAGGGGCTGCTCAAGTTTCTATGTATCCCATCCATGTGGCTCAATATCCTTTATCAAATACTTTCCTTCCTACCTTCCTTAGACTAACTCTATGGTTACATGCATGTGTGTGTGCATATACATTCTATACATGTATGTAGTGTGAATATATACACACATTCATACACACAGCTCTTGTTGTGATTCTAGATATTATTTATTGAATCTGAATATCAACTTGGAAAGAATTCACTTCATGAAAAATATTTAATCTGAGCATGAACATAAATATCTTTACTTAAATTTTTAATTTCTTCCAATGTTTTATAGTTCTTAGTAAAATCTCTTATAAAATCGTATCTAAATGTTTCATATTTCATTTATTATATATAGAATTATTTAAATTTCTTTGTGTTTATTTTTTACATCATATAAAACCACAATTTTTTACATTTATCCCATACTTTAGAGACTTCCTAAGTTAAGGAAGTGTCATTTTACCTATGCCTTTAATCTCATGGCTAAATATTAAGGAAGTGTCATTTTACGTATACCTTTAATCTCAATCTCATGGCTAAATATTTTGACATTGGTCCTACATTAGGGTTTTAATGTGTTACTTGTTTTGTCCTTTGTGCCTTCTTTCTTTTCCACTGAGAGCTTTCAGCTTAGATCCCTAGCCATTTTTAAATGGGTCGTTTGTTTCTTTGACTCTTTAGTTTTTAGTTCTTTGTATATTCTGAATATTAATCCTCTGTCAGACGTCTAACTGGCAAATATTATCTCCCATTCTGGGATTTCTTCTTCATTTGAATGTTTGTCTCATTAATTGTACAGAAGTGTTTCAGGTGTATGGGCTCCCAGCTGTCTGTCGTTGACCTTAATTTCTGGGGCAAATGGACGCCTGTTCAAGAAATACTTTCCTGCATCTTAATCTTGCTGGGTACTGTCTATGGGAATGACCTAAATGCCCTTCGACATATGCATAGATAATGAAAATGTGTACACATATATGATGGGATAATATTAAGCTGTGAGGAAAAAAAATGAACTCATTAAATTTATAAGCAAATAGATGGGTCTAGAAAATATTATATTAAGTGAGGTAATCTAGACACAGAAAGACAAACAACACGTGTTTCTCTCATCTTGCTTTAGTTCCAAATCTTGAGATATAAGTATAGCTACACCACGCCCTTTACAAAGAAACCTGTCTTTGTAACAAATGGAAACTATCACAGCAAAGCTCAACCAGACACAAGGAAGAGATGGAGACTCACAGGGAGCTCAGACCTAAAGGGTACAGTTACATCACACATATCAGAAATGGTGGAAAGATTGTAAGCCAGAATACTAGGAAGTTTAAAGCGAAACAGTCTCTCCTAGAAATGACTGAAAAACAAGATTGAACAATGCCAATATCAATGAACATATTAACATGGAAAGAAGAAATTTCCGAGGGTCTTACCACTAGACAACAAACTAGAGGTAACTAATGACTGCTGAGAGGAGAAGTAGCAGCCTCTGTCAGGGATGGGCCCCCTTATTGTTTGCTCAATGCCGAGTCATCATCCCTGAAACCATAGACACAAAACCAAAGACAGCTGTATTTATATATTTTGCATACATACACATGCATACATATTTATGTGTGTAACAATAGTTAACAACAAAAAAAAAAAAACAGAGGTGGGGTGTGGAAAGAGTAGGAAGGAAATGTTCCTGGAATCGGCTGGAGGAAGAAAAAGAATAGAGAAAAGTGGTATACTTCTATTTCAATGAAAACTATATTAAAATAAAATGTAATAATTTTTTTCAAATTGTGCCCAATTGTCTTGCAGAAGGATAGTAACATTGGCCCATTCCTCATCCTTTGTACTCTTTTTGTCATATATTTTTCAATTACACTCATTACCAACTATACAATATAATATCATAATTTTTCCCCATTTGTCTCAACAAATTGACTCCATATCTGCCCAAGCAGACATAAGAGTTTACTGCAAGGCAAGATTTAATGCAGTGCAGTGTAAAAAGAAGGGGGAAGGAGAGGGGGCTGATCGATCAGGGCCACAAACACACTCAGGCTTGGAATCTGAACTGTGACCCAAATGCCAGTTAAAGCAAGTATTTAAGCACAAAAAGTCTTAAACAGCTGTTGCCAAGTTACATGTTACCATTTTTCACCAGTCAGAATTCAAAGATTAGGGGATTCCTTGAATATTCCATCATTGTCAACCGATATACGATGCAAACCTTTCAGTCCAACCAATCAGATTCATTTGCTCCTTCTGTTGTTAGGAATCGCCATAATGTTTCTACAGAACTAAAGACACATAACGACTATTTCTGTGGTTTGAGGAGGAGGTGGGTCAGCTATTGGAAGGTTCCCAGCTCCCTTAGGGCTTGGGAACCTAGACTTTGCTTCACCCTACAGGTAAAATGGAGTCTGAAGTCAATATGGCAGTACTTAGGACAAGGTGCTTTTTGCCTGTTCCTAACAAACAATTACATATACTTATTCTGTACATATATGTTATATTGAAATCGGTGTTCAATACAATTGTAGAATGGCTAAATGATGCCAATGAACACCCTAGGTGTTCATTTTTTGTGATGTAATTATTTAAATTCTACTTCATAATTTTCAAGAATATACATCGTTTTTAAACATATTCATTGTATTTTCCATATTAGTAATTCCCACAGTAGGACTCCTGAATTTTTCACCCTTATATTTCATTAAAATTTGTTCAGTTTACCAGTATGTCTCATCCCTTCCCCTCTTCTAGTTCCTGGTAACAGTAAATTGATCTCTACTACTATGAGTTCACTTTTTAAAATTTCACATATGATTTTTGCTTAAAATAATCCATTATTTTTCAAAGATTCTAAGATGAGAAACAAATTAAAGTTGTTTAAATGTGTCCCCATACTAAGCATGCCTGATGAGTCTCAGTTCTTCCTGCAAATGTACATTCATAGAATTATAAGTTAGACTGCTTTGCTGTCCTTCATCACTGTAAAGTCATCTTTTCAGTGAATTCTAGCCTAAAGTACTTTTGGTACTAAGACAGTCAAAATTTTCTGCCTTCCTACTTGTAACATGACAGTTCTCTATAGCTATCTTCAAAATATTTAGTTTTCAGAAATCTGACCATGTGGTATGTAGATGTGAGTTTCTTTGTACAAATTCTATCTAGAGTTTGATGACCCTCTTGGTTCTACAACCTGAATTATTAAAGTCCTGAGGATCAAAACCAGGACCTCACTTGGGCTTTGGAAGCATTTTACTTCTGACCTATGTACCTAAACCCTTGGCTTGGCATTTTTCATTTTAGAAAGGAAATGAATATATGCCATTATTGCTTCATATGAACTCCCTGGATCTGATTCAAGAGAAACATGTTTGTAATTACCTATAACATAAGAAAAATCATTTCAAACATTAAATAGTGGTTCAAGAAATACTACAGGGTGTGACACCAACTAACAATCTAAGCAACAGAGGAGAGGCTACCTTAAATGTCCTCCCCTGATAATGAGATTGATGACTGACTTATATGCCATCCTATAGATGTCACCCAGCAGCTGGTGGAAGCAGAAGCAGACACTCACAGCTAAACACTGAACTGAACTAGAATCCAGTAGAAGGAGTGATGAGCAAAGGGGTCAAGACCAGGCTGGTGAAACCCACAGAAACAGCTGACCTGAACAACGGGGAGCTCTTGGTTCCCAGACTGATAGCTGGGAAACCAGCATGGGACTGATTCAGACCCCCTGAATGTGGGTGTCAGTGAGGAGACCTTGGAAATCTATGGGGCCCCTGTTAGTGGATCCCTAGCATAGGAATAGACTTTGGGAGTCCATTCCACATAGAGGGATACTCCCTAAGCCAAGACACACGGGGAGGGGGGGACCCTAGGCCCTATCCCAAAGAATATGACAGACTCTGAAGACCCCCTACAGAAGGCCTCACCCGCTCTAGGGAGCAGAAAGGGTATGGGATAGGTAGGGTATTAGTTGTGGCGAGTAGGGGAGAAGAGGAGGGTGAGGGAACTGGGATTGACATGTAAAACAATCTTGTTTCTAATTCAAATAAAAAATGGAGAAAAGATATAAATAAATAAATAAATAAATAAATAAATAAATAAATAAATACTACAGGTTGATGTGAAAGAGTGGATTCTTCCTCAAGCCTTAAGGGAAACTGACAGAATAACATTCTGTTTCCATAAAGGGAAAGCGACAGAATAACATAGTGTTTTCCTTAAGGGAAAGTGACAACAGAATAAAATATGAGGATTCCCCTCTCAGATAAGGTTTATATATCCATAACTTTTTACCACACCAGGTACTTTATCCAAGAACATAGCCACTTTTCCACCAGAGAAAGGGCTGGACCAGACATAGCTCCCAAACTTCCTTCTTCAGAAGTCATTGGCTATGTGTGCAAGACTCCTTCCCTCTCACACCTAAACTCATTACGTCATTTTACAAGTTACATCCAGAAGTCTTATGACATCCTTGGGTCAAAAAGGAAAAGAGGAAACTAATGGAAGTCACTTACATGTTTTCTTTCTTTCTTTCTTTTTTTTTTTTTTTTTTTTTTTTTTTTGGTTTTTCAAGATAGGGCTTCTCTGTGGCTTTGGAGGCTGTCCTAAAACTAGCTCTTTTAGACCAGGCTGGTCTCGAACTCACAGAGACCCACTTGCCTCTGCCTCCCGAGTGCTGGGACTAAAGGTGTGTGCCACCACCGCCCTACCTGTTTTCTTTATTTTTAACATTAAAGATATATGTTTCCTTCCTGAATATTTCAGGGGAGGTTTTCAGACTGTGGTATTTGACCCAGATCTGGAAAGGAAGCCTAAATTTGCTGTATATGTTAGCCAACTCAGTGCAAAAGTCTTAATGTCTGTGCTGAACTGGCCTCAGAAACTTCTCATTCTGATGATTTACTTGTCGTGTGAGTCTAGGCTACCCTCTCAAACACAAGCTCTTACACTCCTAGTCTCATCTTACCCTTCAATTCAGTAGAGTCAGAACTGAATTCTCCAAGGACCCCATTTGGAAAGATGTCTTCACTGGATCTGTCTCCTGTTTAGCCCTTTGGCCCATCAATCACAGGGGGGATGGCTCTTGGCCATCAGACTTGCTTATTCTAGGCCTCTTTAAAGGGTTCTTGGGAGAAAACTTCTCAGTAAGTTCCCACCTCAAGCTTTTCTATCCTGAGAAACCTGAGCAGCCGCAGAGCTGTCTCAAGGGGGCTGAGGACCTTCAGTTTGGCTCCCAGTGGGCACAGAGACAGGGCTTTCATGTTAGTTGAGAAAAATATACATGCATATGGACAATAATAAAAATAATGATAAGGTACGTTTAATTAGGTGTCCAAATACTGACATAAACAAAATATTTGGCCATAGTTTAGAACAGAATTTAAGTAAATGATATGAGCTGAGCTGAGGTTTAACTGGACGCCTTACAGAGGAAGTGACATCATGGTAACTATGATTTTATAAAAACTCAAATGACAATGTTGTATGGGATTATTTTGAAAGACAGGAGGCAAAGTATTTGGGTCATTTGCACCCTAATAATAATCCAAAGAGACTTGCTTCAGGATGTGGGAACAGAGAAGCTGGGGTAGATCTAAGAACACTTTGGAAACACCTGGTCACCTAGCGTCTAGATACAGTGGTCAGGAGAGAAGGAAGAATCGAGGCTGACTCAGTGTGGAGGCTGACGATGCAATCGCCAGCAAAAAAAAACAACGAAGTTGAGAGAAAGAGTTGGTTCCAGCTTTGAGGAAATGGTAGTGCAGTTTAAGACTCATTACAACGGAGCTAGCAACAGATCACTGTCAGAGTTTTGGAAATGAGAACTAAAATTCACATTAGATGTCAGGTCTAAAATTGGACTTGTAATAAAAAAAAGAACCGTGTCTTAAAATTTTAAGTTTAAAGTTAGGTTATAAAGGCAAATGGAAAGTGTTTGCAAGCTTGGAAGGAGCCATAAACTCTTGATAGGAGCATACGGGTGAGAAAGAGCAAGGGCCTTTGGGTTGAAGTGTGTTTTCTCTTTTCTTTCTTTCTTTCTTTTTCCTTTTCTTTTCCCTTCCCAGCACATTTACCTAATGTGCCGTTTGTCCTTACATACTGCCAAGATGTTTTCTAGGGCCCAGCCCTTTGCCCTTTACCACATGGCTCATTCCAGACCAACAGATGTCCAATCCTGAGTACTGTCTAACTCAATCTGAGAAAAATTTGTAATTCATGCAATCCCTGCAGATTCTTATGGTCATGGCCCCTGCTGTGATACTTAGCACACGTGGAAAAGAGCAGAGACAAGAGACAGAAAGCAAAACCTACTTTTATTTGTCTCCAGAGGCCCAGCTATATCTTAACACACTTTGGTTTGGTGGTTTGTTCTGTTGTTTTGTTTGGCTATGGTGCTGGAGACTGACCCCTGAGCCTCACTCATGCTTAGCTCTGTGACCCACCACACAGCCACATTTTCAGCTGCATCCACACCCAGTTCGGTTTGCATCGTTTTCTTTCTTTCTTTTTTCTTTTGTGGTGGTGCTGAAGATTGAACCCACAGCATGTTAGATGGAGCACATCCCCGGCTGCTTCTTCATCTACTCTGATTTAAGTCTGTGGCCACTTATACTCCATGAACCAATTCTTCCTGTCCCTTAAATTTTCTTGAAGCTCTAATGAAAGATCCCCGGAGGCTCAGGCCCCCAAGATCTCAGCCCAGCACTGCAGTGACCCCAATCACCAGGCAGAGGCAAAAACTTGATGCAAACAGAAAGAGGTTTTATTGCAGTTGTTTAACGAGCTAATCCCCTGTTAGCTCGGGTCTTTCATCCATCCACCATGGTGGATGGCTGGGAAAGATGCCAAGATGCCACAGGATAGAGATCTTATAGGGCAGCGTAAGGAGAGTGTCTAGGGGTATGCACAGGCTCAGGATTGCTGCACCTCCAGGCTTGGAAGACTTGCCCTGTGTTGATTGGTCAACTGGTTGTTATGGCCCATAGGCCCACCCAGGGCAATTGCTATGCTCTGCATGTCATTGCTGTGCATTTGTCCGTAAAGCATAGCACTACCAGCTAACTTCTGATTGGTTCCTCACCACGAGGCAGGCATCTGACTCCTAGTGACCAAGGCAAGGTCAGGCAAGCGTGTGTTAGGCTGTTGTGGCTGCCGAAATGGGGAGCTGGTCCCTTCAAAATAACACTCACTATGATGTAGTAAGTGATACAAAACCATTTGGGTGGGACAGTTAAGTCCATGCACAGACTAACAGAGAAGGAATAAAAACATGTGGACTAAGAAAACAAGGACTATTTAAGAATGACAATGACCTAGCTCAGAGTTAAGGGGAAAATCTAAATAATGGAGGATTAACCTCAGTAAAAACAATAACAAAAAGATGAACAACCAAAGGACCACAGAAGGTTCAGTGTGTGGGTTATTGATAGAATCTCTTTAGAGTATGTTTTATTCTGCAGAACATATATCATTCAATGTGCCTATGATCAGACTAAAATAATGTTTATTTAGTCACTCTTAAATACTGCCTTAAAGGGTAGTATGTTTTTAAAGAGTACAAACAATACAATAATATTCAGCTATTGTGGAAAACAAAATCCCACCATAACATGGACGAACCTGGGTGATATTATGCCAAATAAAATAATTTAGGCACTAGAAATTAAATACTATATGATTTCCCTCAAATGTGGAATCACAACAATTGTCCTCATAAAGGGTAGACTGGTCATCACTAGAGAATGAGGGAGTTTGCTGATCGGAGAAAATAAAAAGGAAGGTGGTTTAAGAGCTACAACATTATAATTAGACAGGAGGAACAGGGTCTATTGCACAGTCAAGTAAACATGCTTGTATCATATATTTCCATACAGCCAGAAAAGATGAGTTTGAATGTTTGAGTTAATGGAAATGGTAACCAAACTGATTTGATCATTATAATTTATGTGAATATACCGAAAGAACACATTGCCCCATTCTTGTACCCTTCCTAGTTTGCTTCTGTGTTGCTATGACACTAATCATAGTACCTTGGAGGAAAGGGATTATTTGGCTTATAAATTAGAGTCCATCATTAAGGGGGGTCAAGTCAGAAACTCAGCAGAGGAACCTAAAGGCAGGAACTGAAGCAGATACCATATAGGAACACCGCTTACTGATTTTCTTCCAGGATCACTTTCAGCTTCCTTCTGAAACAGCCTAGGCCCACCTTTCTAGAGCAACTAAGAAAATACCCCACGTTGGTTCATTACTCCTATAGCTTTATGCCACCATTGTCCTCACACATTTTTCAGGCAGGACAGAGTGTATATCAAAGGTTTTGTGGCTGGGTTGGTGTTTATGTTTCTATTTTGGTAGCCTACATAGTATGTTTCCACACCAAAGACACTAGAACACAGGGGTGAAAGGTCTATGTAGGTACTAGCTCATCTCCCCCAGAATCTAATTTAACTGAAAGTTCACTCTATGAGATGGAACCCAAATACTCTAGACTGCTTGGGTAGCCAAGAACAAGAGACTAGATAGCCTAGAGACCTATACTACTGATACTGCTGATCAAAACCAAATACTACTGATCAAACACACACACACACGCACGCACGCATGCACACACACACACACACACACACACACACACACACACACACACACACACACAAACACACACTAAAATGACTCCTAAGGACATTCTGCTATACTTATAGATTGGTACATTGCTCGGCCATCATCAGAGAAGCTTCCTCCTGCAGCAGATGGGAACAAATACAGAGACCCACAGCCAGACTACTCAGAGAGAAAAACCATGGGACACACAGCTCAGAGTTTCCATCAAATCCTAACCCTCAGAACTCAGGGAACCCCACAGAAGAGGAGGCAGAAAGAGTGTAAGGGCCAGAGGGGATGGGTGGACACCAGGAGAACAAGGCTCTCTAAATCAAACAACTCAGAGACTGAAGCGTCAAGCACAGGGACAACATGGTTCTGCACCAGGGGCTCTGCATACATCCCAGAGCTTCAGCTTAGAATTTTCAAGGGCTCCTGAATGTGTGAACGGGTGGGTTGCTGATTCTTGTGGCTTCTCTTGGGGTGCTTTTCTTTCTGTTGGTTTGCTTCATCCAATTTCAATGAAACTGTTTTTGTTTTACCTTATTAAATTTTATTTGCTATGTTTTAAAAAAAATAGGTGACTTCAGAATGATCAAATTAGCATATGAAAAAGAAACTGAATCAAAGAAAAATGGAAAGACAAAGAAAAAAAAGGAAAATACCCCCACAGAAATGCCATGGGCCAATCTGATAGAGGCAGTTCCTCAACTGAGCTCCCTTTACCCCAGATCACTCCAGGCTGAAAGTATGACAAGTGCCCCCGTAAATATGTGTGAGACAGAAAATTCTTATGAGATTTCAGACTTAAGCTTCACATACAAACTGCTACCTATAAAAAATCAGCTTCTGACAACCTATGCCTAACAATTTTTTCAAAAACCTTAGGACAAATTTTTTAAGAGTATTTCAGGTCTTCTTTTCTTTCTTGTGTCAAGTTTGGTCAGTAATATTTACATAGATACAACATGATTCACTTATGGTACTCTTATTTATTTATTTACTTACTTATTTAATTGCATTGGTGTCTCACCTGCATGTGTGTCTGTATGAGGGTGTCAGATCACCTGGAACTGCGGTTACAGACAGCTGTGAGGTGCCATGTGGGTTCTGGGAATTAAACCCGTGTCTTCTGGAAGAGCAGCCAGTGCTTTTAACAACTAAGCCACCTCTCCAGCTCTATGGTATAATTTATTATTTTATTTCAAAGGACATAAGATGGCATCAATGGAATGATTTGTCACTATATTATATACCACTCAGGGATAAAAATTAAAATATAACAAATAGTCATCCATTTGTATAAATGAGTTTTGCATTTGTGAATTCAACCCAAGCAAAAATACTTTTAAAAATTACATAAATGAGTTTTGCATTTGTGAATTCAACCCAAGCAAAAATACTTTTAAAAATTACATTTGTTGAAATCTAAAAATTATTAAAGTATATGACAGGATAGTGCATAGGTTATTAGCCAAAAAAAAAAATCTTTTACTTAAGGACCTTAAGCACCCATAATTTTTAGAATATGAAATTGGGAGAGGTGGCTATAGGTGACTATAAAACAATGGACTAGACTTTTATTGCTGTGATAAAATACAGGGTATAAACAACTGAAAGGAGGAAGGATTTGTTTTGGCTCCTGGTTTCAGGGGATGCAGGTCCGTCGTTGGATGGCTCCATTGTTGGGGGCCATGGTAAGAGAAAGCAGCAGGGTAAAGGGGTGTGATAGAGCAGAGCTGCTCACCTCATGATGGCCAGAAAGTATTAACAAAGACAGGAAAGGGAGGGCCAAGGCAGGAAATAACCTTTAGGGACCCCCTCCCCACCTCCCAATGGCCTACTCCTCTCAACTAAGTTCACCTTCACAGTCCTACAACTTACCAATTATCTATTCAAAATGTAAATCCTTTGATGGAGTAAGTCATTGATGAAGGCAGAGTCACTTCTCACAAACCCCTTTTCTGAATGTTGTTTGCATCAGGGACCAAGCCTCCACACACAAACCACTGCGGGATATATCCCATATGCTGATCATAACATGTGCAATGCCTTCTTGATGGGGGATGTCCTTCTGTATGTGTGAATATATGTTTCTCTTATTGGTTGATGAATAAAGCTGTTTGGGTCAATGGACAAGCAGGATTTAGCTAGGCAGGGAATCTAAACAGAGATAGGGAAAGGTAGTAGGCGGAGTCAAGAAGGCGCCATGTAGCTTCTGGAAAGGTAGGACACCTGGGCGTTCTCCAGTAAGACAAGGCCTCATGGAGATATATAGATTAATAGTTATGGGTTAATAATTAAGAGAGAGCTAACCAATAAGAAGCCTGAGCCATCGGCCAGTTTATAGTTAATATAAGCCTCTGTGTGTTTATTTGGGACTAAACAGCTGCAGGACTGGGCAGGACAGAAACTTCCATTTACACCTTCTTATCATTGTAAAGAAGATATCCTCAGTGACTGTTAGAGCCAATGAATATGGTATGCTTTAAGTTGCATGTATTCACACATACACACACACACACACACACACACACACACACACACACACACACACTTCTTGTTCATTCTAATGCTAATAAAAATTCTTGTACCATAAATCCAATTCATCATTACAAGCCCTAGGAATTTTATGATTCCAGACCTTCAAGTTTGTGTAACATCCAGCCTTAGTTACCACATTCATGAACATGTTAGCATAATGTATTTCCTGATAAATGGTGCAATGAATAGATTTCAATTCTTTGTTATTGGGAAAGGTGGCCACAGTGGTTTGGGTTCACTGTTAAGCATGGCTTTAAGATGTTCCTCATAGAACTTCTATCTAATCATGCTTGCCAATTTGAACTTTCCACAGTATACTAGCGAGGCTTTTTGTAGCACATGAAAATAACTTATGCCTGGATATTTTATACATTTTAGGCTAATTCATAGTACAGAAGCTTTTATAGATACTACAAATCAATATTGCTAACTACCTACCATTATTATTTATATTGCTTATATCTTTATAGCTAATTTTTTTCTACTAAGGTCTCAGCCATATTATTTACCTTCAGCAACTGTGTATCAAACTAGAATAGGTTTTCACGTTGACTTTATTGAAATGATGTATTTTTTCCTATATTCCATAAACATCCCTTGGGAAACAAGCTATCAGCAAGAAGAAAAAAAAAAGAAAAAGTTTTTTCACAATAACATGATTAATTCATTTGCAATGGAAATCCTATTTCTTTTTTATTTTTAGTTGATTTGGCTTTCATCATTATCGTTTGTATAAAGAGGTTATTCTATAATCTACTTCATAATGGTATCTCTAGTTGTAGTTTTCACTGGATCCGACATTAATATCTCTATATTTCTTTGCTAAGTATCTTTTTTTCCTTCTACTCTGACAAATGGCTGTCAGTGATAACTTGTGATTTTCTCATTTTTCTATAGTATCTAATATACCACTCAGAATCCTTTGTCCCACTAATTTGTTTTGTTTTTGCAAATCACCAATTAAACCTCCAAGTCTTGTGTATTTAGTGGCATTTTTTTTTTTTATGGAGTCAGTCTCCTGCAACACTTTAAAGCATGGATGTGCTCTAATATTTTCTACTTGTGAGCTTTTGACTCTTAGATGGGAATTGAATTCTTTCTTTTCTAATGCTGAATTTATTTTAAGTTATGTTCACATCTGCATTCATTTTCTTTTCTTTTTGTTTTTTTTGGGGGGGGTCAGATTCTGAGACAGGGTTTCTCTGTGTAGCCCTTGGCTGCCTTGAAACTCACACTGTAGACCAGGCTAGCCTGTGCCTCCCAAGTGCTGGAATTAAAGGTGTAACCACCACTCCCAGCCTCCTTTTTGTTAAACTTTTAAGAGAGATATGAGAAAGTTTTACCTACATTCACACTGCTGATAGCTACTGACAGGCACCAGAAGGGTCAAAGCTTACAAGACTCAAAGAAGAAAGATGGGTTGTTTTTTTTTGTGTGTGTGACTATTTCTGGTTTTGGTTAAAGACTCGTGGGTAGAGAATCTGTCTTCTGAGTATCATGCTGTATCAGTCCGGAAATGACACATCATGTTATTAATGAGGTAATGTCTTCAGCATCCAACTAGAATGACTCTCCTCTGCAATAGGATTTCCAGTTATTTAATGAGTCACTATGAGGGGCCAACTGTTTCCATGATACCTTTGTTCCGGGTAGGCTTCAGAACCTGGGAACCTTGCACAGGCTTTGAACCACCCCTTCCCAGGCCCTATAGCTTCCTCTCACCTCCACTCCCCAGCACACCAGTTTGAGTGTATCACAGTGTTCTATTAGGGAGCACCTCTACTTATTAAAAACTGGGTTTTTCTATAAACTCTGAGTTGTTATATAAGCTAAGTGGCAATTTATGTTAAAGCAACATACAATTAGTAAGTTAACTTTGTTTACAAGGGGATGGCTAGTTATCTTTCAAAGTACTGTCATTACAGTCTAAAGTCCGTGCTGGCTGTTTGAGTTAGGGTCTCGATCAGGAATCTGTATCTTTGGAAATGCTCTAAATCTGCATTCTCTTTGAAAACAATGACAACCAACTTACCAATTTCTTTAAGTAATGTCATACACACACAAAAATTAATTGATCAGAAATATCTATTTTGTAGGTCTAATGATAGGTCCACAAATGAACCACACCTAGAAGCCAGATGCCATTTTTCAAGTATAGAGCTCCAAAGTGCTGTGTTTGTTCTAGGGCTATAGCACTGAAAGAATAGATAGCTTCAGCCTTCATAGCTCCAGAGTGCAGAAAGTGCAGTGTACAAGAAGATAATCATGCAAGAACTGCTCCCAAGAAACAGGTACTGAAAGGTTCAGGCATTACGCTGGCCTGCCCCGGTTACCTGGTGGAACAGGCAGTGCCCTGGTCAGCCCAGGGTTCCATGGGAACTAAGTCTGCAGCAGGTGCAGAGGACCCCTTTAAAAGATAGGTCCCTGCCCATTTATGCTCTCTACTCTCTCCTCTACACTCTCTTCTCTTCTCCTCTTCTCTGTCTGCTTCTGCTTCTTCTTCTCTTCTCTCTCTCTCTATGGAGACCTGCCATAGCAGTCAGCCATTAACTCTGTTTCTCTTCTCTTAGTCTCCCTACTCTGCCAGGCCTATAATAAACTGGTTAATATGTCTAATATATCTCATCCTGTGTCTCATCTTGCACCCCTTCTTCTTCTTTATTTTTAATTTAAACAAAAGAATAACAGGTACCCAGTACTGAAGGAACCAGCTCCCCATTTTGGCAGCCATAACAGCTGAACACGAACTTGTCTGACCTTGTCTTAGTCACTAAGGTCAGACGCCTGCCTCATGGCAAGGAACCAATCAGAAGTTAGCTGTTGGTGCTATACTTTACAGCTCTGGGTGTGCTTTTCGGACAAGTGCACAACAATGACGTGCAGGGCATAGCGACCACCCTGGGAGGGCCTATGGGCCATAACAACCAGTTAACAAATCAACACAGGGCAAACCCTCCAAGCCTGGAGGCACACCAATCCTGAGCCTTTGCATACCCCTAGACACTCCCCTTATGCTGCCCTACAAGATCTCTATGCCATGGCTTCTTGCCATCTTTCCTAGCCACCCGCCATGGTGGATGGATGAAAGGCCCGAGCTAACATGGGGTTAGCTTGTTAAACAACTATAATAAAGCCTCTTGCGTGTTACATCAACTGGACTGGACATTGAGTTCTTGGGCGACCGTCCAGGTTGAAGAATCTGAGGGTCTTTCAGTATCATGACACTAGGTAAGGGTTACCTAAACGCAAATGAGGCAGGTGAGTGGAAGATTGGCAGATGAGTATTCCTTACGGAAGTGATGTGTAAATAATGCCTCAGAATTATCTAGTCAATGAGAACATACCAAAGTCTATTGTGCACCTGAGATACAACAGGTGATACTGTCAGTGCTGTGTGGCCATGTGATGAGAAAATGAGACCAAAGAGAAAATGTATTAAAAATTTCCATTTCAGTAGTATTGCTGGCAGACCAGACTAGGACAGATTTGGTGCCAAGGAGAGGCACAGAATCACCACACATATCCCAGAAGCTAAGAGAATATCTAGCACATTGATGAGCAATTAACATCCATTAAAGAAGGAATACACAAGATTTGTATATTACATTAAGGAGCCAAGCCTCGTCCTAAGAGCAATAGAAAGTTAACAGACGAAGGGGGAGTCTGTGCTGGGGCATGTGGTTTTTCACATCCTTCTAGAAATATTTCCTGACAGGAACCTCCCTCCCACAGAGCTAGAGGGTTCCCCTCCTTGCCCTGCCTGCTTCTTTGCCAAGAGCACCGAACAGGAAGAAGAGTGTGAGAGTGCTGCTAGGACAGTGAGGCTGTGAACAAGGACGGACCCACTGACCAAGCAGGAGCATATGGGCAGGAGACAAGGAGCACTGCTCACCACACAAGAATTAGCTTATCAGAAAGACCCCTATCTGTAGAGAGATATCAGGTAAGTCTGACTGTCTCTGCCTCTTTGCCTCTCTGTCCTCTGTTCATCTGTAACATACTGCTGACAAATAGGAGACTAAAGCTTCTATAAGTGAGATTAGCATTGGTAAGACTACAAGCTTGTAAGCAAGGGTTATTTTAAGACCAGGCTTTGTTGAATTACAGGAGATTTATTTGTCAGACAGGATTTATGAAACCAAAAATGGATATGAGGCTCAGACCTAATCAATGCTAAAATAAAGGAGAGGTAGCATGTCAAGTTTCCTATCTGTGTTCTGGACATGTCCTTTCAGCAGCCACGAGAATGCCTGTCTTCCAGCCTTCCTTGGGTACTCTGAGCAAGAGAGAAGGCTGCACTGGGTGATGTGGCCAGCTTGTCTCAGCCCCCAACCACAGAAGCCACCAGGTCCGGCCTAAGTGGGGGAGCATGGGCTTGGAAATTCCTAGCAACCCAATGGCGATAAAGACCAGACACAGGCATCTTGTCGTCTTTGGAGAGCTCTCAGTTCATGCTATTTATTCCAGCATCTTCCTCAACTGCTTTCTAATCATTCTCCCAACACCAGAGATCATTTATCCTCAACCTTTCTCTAGACCCTATCAACAGATACCTCAAAATCGTCTCTCCTCACGGTAGACCTAAACCTCCACCCTGGTTAGGTCTACTCAAAATGCCTAGGTCTGTAGAGATGAAAACTAGGGACATTCTCCACTGAGGCTAGCCATTCGGCAGCAGCAAATCAGCTAGCATCTGCAAAACAATGGAGACTAGAGCTCCCTCTGGTTCCCACTGGAACCAGAGGTCTGGACCCCGAAAATTAGCATAATTTTCTGCTCCTGATAACTGGGGGAGGAAGCAGTTTCGTCCCCAATAGTGATGGTGTTGCTCTGGTCCTCACAGGTCCCTGAATCCCCGTCATCATGAACTGGAACTTGATTATCTCGGGGCTTGTTACGGTGGTGATCAAAGCTGCTGGCATGACCTTATTTCTGCTGCATTGTGAGTATCTGTGCGTTAAGTGCTCTTATTGTTTCACTCTACTCAGAATGCCAGGTTAAGTGCAAAGGTTCAGTGCCCAAGGCCATTGCCGTTTCACACTCAGTCAGACACAGGGGCCGGGTTAGTGGTCCTTGGAGATCAACAGCTCAGTGTGCAAAAAGGGTAGAACCTTACCTGTAGCTTTTGCATAATCTGAGCTAGAATATTTAACATGCCCTCTTATTGTTGCTATAATTAAAGAAAAACAAAATACTGTTCCAGTTCAATCAAATAAGGGTGTATGAATAGTTAACTATAAGGTCAAGCTTTAGGGGCTAGAGAGATGGCTCTGTGGTTAAGAGCACCACCTGTGCTTCTAAAGGTCCTGAGTTTAATTTCCAGTAACGACATGGTGGCTCACAACCATCTGTAATGAAACCTGGTGCCTTCTTCTGGCCTGCAGGTATACATGTGTTATGTATACAGTGTTCTGTCTGTATCTTTTTTAAAAAAATCAAGATTTAATCTTGATCTTTAAAAAAAAAAGATCAAGATTTTGAAGGGATCAGCTCCCCATTTTGGCAGCCATAACAGCTTGTCTGACCTTGTCTTAGTCACTAAGGTCAGATGCCTGCCCCTGTCAGCAGCCATAACAGCTGAACATGTGCTTGTCTGACCTTGTCCTAGTCACTAGAAAGTCAGATCCCTGCCTCATGGCAAGGAACCAATCAGAAGTTAGCTGGTGGCGCTATGCTTTACAGCTCTGGGTGTGCTTTACGGACAAGTGCACAGCAATGGCGTGCAGAGAATAGCAACCACCCTGGGAGGGCCTATGGGCCATAACAACCAATTGGCAATCAACACAGGGCAAGCCCTCCAAGCCTGGAGGCACACCAATCCTGAGCCTGTGCGTACCCCTAGACAATCCCCTTACGCTGCCCTACAAGATCGCTCGGTAGCTGGTTTGAGGTGTCTTTGCTAGCCATCTGCCATGGCAGGTGGGTGAAAGACCCGAGCTAACATGGGATTAGCTTGTTAAACAGCAATAAGGCCTCATGCTGTTTGCAGCAAGCTTTCGAATCCGCCTGGTGATTGGGGTGACCGCGGTCCTGGGCTGGGACCCCGGAGGCCTGAGTTTTCCGGGGGTCTAACAATTTAACTGAGGGGTGTGTGGTCTGTGTGTGTGTGCTCACACAAGTGTGTGTATACACAAATTCTTCTCAATAAATTCATTAGTAAAAGAAGCTTCATAACCAACGATTTAGCTCTGAAGCCGTAAGAGAAATGGAGTGGGGAGGAAATGTGAGTGAATGTCTGCAGTTGGGTTAGAGGTAATTTCCTTGTGAGCATCACTATCACGCCAGCAGGGAGGATGCAGGAGGAAGTAAGTGAAGACAAATGACAATACATACAGTCCTCCATGAGGCACAGAGCTGGGCACTTCCTCCTTTGGTCACCATTCTTTGCCATCCCCTGTGCCTCATTTGCCACCTCCATTTGCAGCCACACTAAGGCTGAGCCACCAGCTGATTTTCTTTGCAGTCCCACAGGTTTTTTACGAAAGTAATGATGGCTTCATCCCCACGGAGAGCTACGGAACCACTAATGTGCAGAATGGTAAATCTCCTAACTCCCAAGCTGAATTCTAACAGTCCCTAAGAAACTTGTAAACAAATGCTCCGCAAAGGTCCTTTTCTCCTTTGCAAGTGTGAAAATGAACAGAAAACTCATTTATACTGATTTTCTGGCACTGGGGATCAAACCCAGGACCTTGCTCAGTAAAAGCACTGAGCCACACCCCCCAGCCTCTGCATGAAATATATGGTCACCAGTGTTCTTCCTGGGCTTGAGAATCATTTGTTCGGGACTACTGTAATGTAATGTGCTATGAGTGTGTTTCATAGATTCTTACAAGAATGGTTATAAGGAAACCAAATTTCTAGACAGATTTGTTGATACATGCCTTCAATTCCAACATTCAGTGGGCAGAAGCAGGCAGATCTCTGAGTTCTAAACCAGTCTGGTCTACAGAGAGAGTTCCAGGACAGCAAGAACTATACCGAAAAACCCTGTCTTGAAAAACCAAAAGAAAGAAAAGAAACCAAATTTTAGCATTAGGAGATGGTTCAGTTGGGAAAGTATCTGTTCCTCAAGTATGAGAGCCTGAGCTTGCATCTCCAGCACACATGTGGGAGCCAAATGTTGCAGTTATATCTGTAACCCCAGGTCAGGTGGATGGAGACAGAGATGGGTGGATCCATGCCACTAATTGGCCAGCCAGCCTAGCTGAACTAATAAACTCCAGGTTCAGAAAGAGACCCTGTCTTGATAAATGAGGTGGACAACATTTGAAGAAGGCACCCAATGTCAACGTCTGACCTCCTCACAAATGCACTCACAACTACATACACACTCTCACACATGTACACACACACACACCCAACACACACACACACACACACACACACACACACACACACACACACACACACACAAGAATTCATGTTCCACAAAAAAAGAAAGAAACTGGCATCTTTTTGTGTGCCAAAAGTTACGCTAGAACAACACTAGGGGAAGAATAAAGTTGTAAGTAATCAAGCCTCATGTATAAAAACAAAAGGCTCAATTCCAGATGTTTCATACACAGAGGACATGATGCTTCTAATCCTGCCTCTCTTTTTTTGAAGACTTATTAATGTTTATGTGTATGAATGTTTTTGCTTTCATGTATGTAGGTGCACCATGTGCAAGTGATGCCAATGAATGCCAGCAAAGGACCCCATATCTCCGGGAACTGCAGGTGCAGGTGGTGTGTACCAGCTTGTATGTAGGTGCTGGGAACTGTGCCACCTCTGTAGCTGCAAGCTCACTGTTCTTGCAGCTTTCTGTAAGAACTCTGTCACTGCCTTTTAGGATATCAATTACTAGTGACATCTTTAGGACCAAAAGAAGTCATTTCTAATTCAAATAAAACAGTCTACTACAATATTACAAAGTCTCTGAGCGAGGGAGTGTATTAAAAGGTGAATGCTTATGTCTGTTGCATCCATATTGTTTAAAGTACCAACTTCATATCTGGGTAAATGAAAGTAGTTTTAACCATAACCAACAGGTAACCAGGGTCCCTGAAGGGAGGTCTCAGTAGCCTATGGAGCCATCGTAGCTGTCTGCTCAGTCAGTGCTCCCAGAAAAAAAAAAAAAGATCCTGTTGGGGGCCCATCAATTATTTCCAATTTTAAAAAGTTCTATGCTTAGAGAAATCTCTAGAAGATTACCTACTTCTTTATCTCCTATAACTCCCTGAATCCTGGATCTTGTAGTAGGTCACAATCCTTACAGCTGAGGAAATCCTAATGAGAAAAGCACTCAAAGCTGCTTCTTACAGAGGCTTTGCACACCAGAAATAAACGCAACAGCAAAAACTGCTGTGTGGAGCCTGAGTAACGTGCTCCCAACAGTTCTCAGGGATAACCGTGTAAAACATGTATATAATACATATATATATATATATATATATATATATATATATATATATATATCGTGTATGTAATGAGCCTGCCCTGGATGCTAGCCTCCGCTATTCCCCCGTCTTGTTCTTTCTTGTCTCCTAAGCATTTCACGTCTACTACCATAATGGGAGAAGCGGAGTATAAGATAGGATGTAGATGCCAAGCATAATGGATTATGGTGACGCTTCGACAGAAGCTTCAGAGAGAGAAAATTCCTGGCAATTCTAGTTCAGAGTGGCCAAAGCATCACTTTCAGGCCCTGCTTCTTCCCTCCGCCCTTACTTCCCACACCATCCTTTCCCAAATCGCTTCAGCCTGCCCCAAACTGGGCATCTTCATCAAGGAAGATGGTTTTCCTTTCCACTTCTGAACCATCTAGAACATCAGGGATGCTTTAGAAACAAAAGAGTCAGAACTCGACAGCCCACACCCTAACGACTGTTGTGTTCATTGTATAGTAACCACCAGGCTTTCTTTTCATTTCAGTCTCACAGATCTTTGGGAGGAATAATGACAGCGTCATGCCTACACGGAGCTATGGTACAGGTACAGTACATGGTCCCTGCTTTCTCCCACACCCTCGGTACTCACGAGTTGGATTCTTTTTGTTTTGTCACTGTTGTTGCGGTTGTTGTTTGAGACAGGATTTCTCCATGTAACCCTGGCTGTCCTGGAACTCAGTGGTGGCTCATGTCGGTAGGATTTGCTGATGGAAGTAGAGGCAGGAGGATCACGAGTTCAAGGCCAGCCTGGGCCACACGAGCTGGATTCTTACAGACTTTTCTCTTTCTTGGGGGACTTGGGCTTAAGGGGGGCAGACAAACAGACTAGATAGAATTCGTTCCTGAATTGGAAATAATCTGGATCAGTAGTAACAAAGAAGCGCATGTCCCATCATCTTATGAGTCAGTTCCGGGTTCCCACTCCAGACCACTAAATGGCTTGTATTCATTTGTCACTGCCTCTGCTCCTTCCTCCCCCAATCTCGCCAGCCTGTCCCAAAGACTGGGATTTTCATCGAGGGAGGTGCTTCTTCTTCTCCACCTCCGAAGCATCCTGGGAAAACAGCAGGGGTGACTGTGTCTCAAGAGGATCCACACTGGCGATTGCTGACACAGCAGAGAAACTGGTAAAAGCACCGGGATGGTCTAATAACATAGTCCGCCCTAGGCCAGCTGCAGTTGGTGGCGTCTCCGGGAAAATGTGAAGCGGGGGTAGGACGATGGTGAGAAGTAGACACGTGTCTAGATGAGGGGTTCACAGTCCTTGTTCTAACCCTGAGATTGGGGGTTCTTCTTTTCCATCTAAGCTAGAAATTCAGATGCTGTTGTCTTCCCCATAAACTGCAACGCCAGGCTTGTATCTTAAAGACTAGGACATTTAAAGTACAAGGATTGATCAAAGACTTAATGCATGTAAAAGTGGTCTAAGGACCAGGAAGATTGCCCAGTGGGTAAAGTCATGTGCTATAAAGCCTGATGACCTGAGTTCAATCCCTGGGAGCCCACGTGGTTCCAGAAGCTCCCAGAAGTTGTCCTCTAATTCCAAAAGTGCCACATGTTTGCTCACACATACCCATAAGCTCACAAAAACAGAGACACTAAAGTGAGTGAATGAACGTTAAATGTAACAGACATTTAAATGACTAAAATGTTGCAGAATACTTTGTGAGATGCTAATGTATATAGTAACGGAGGAAGATATGAAGTCCTCAAGTTATTAATGTATCATCTCAGTGTGCATAAGAAAATATGTTAATATAATTAGTAATGTGAACCACAAAGAATCGGATAAGAGTTTGCAGTTTGCCTTTGAGATGATGAGTGTAGACTAATAATACATAACAGTGTTGTGTACCGTATTCCTTTTCCTTACAATTTTGCCAGGAGACACATTATTGTGCATATTTTATGCATTGCAATAAGGAAATTACAGCAAACAAAAGTAATGGTGTGTGTGTGTGTGTGTGTGTGTGTGTGTGTGTGTGTGTGTGTGTGTTTATGTGGGAACATGTGCCACCCCAGGCATGAAAAAGTCAGAGAACAAACCTTGTTTGAGACAAGGTGACTTGTTATTCTCCACTGCATAGCAAGGTTGGCTGCTCCCCTCCCCACTCTCCCAGGGATCCTCCTGTTTCTGCCTCTCATCTTGCCATACGAGTGCTAGAAATACAGATGATCTCTACATCATGCTCGTGGGTTCTGGGGATCTGACCCCAAATAGTCTCACTTACCCAGCAAATGCTTCACCAACTGATACAGCTCCTCAGTCAAAACAAAAATTATTTGACCAAGATCATATACTTAAACAATAGAACGTTGAATTCATCAATTTTTAGATCATACTTAATTTATTTATTTATTTATTTATTTATTTATTATTTACTTAGTTGTGTCTCCTTCAAATTAGCCTTGGTTGGGGGCTAGGTGCTATGCTTTATACTATTCATGTTTTCCTCCCCCAAACCATCCTGTGATGGGGTAGGATTTTTCTAGAGGGCCATCCCTGAACAGATGACCAAGATCAGAGGTCAGGATCCCACAAATTCTCTAGGGTGAAGCCTCCAAGTGGAAAAGCAAGATGTTTGGGGGTAGAAAATTTGAAGCAGAAGAGGGCAGAGCCTGGGGAGAGAAAACAGGTGGTGAAGAGAAGAAGAGACTGAGAAGAAACTGGCCCCTCTGTTTCCTCTTCACCATTTAAGTTTCGGTGCACCCAGTTCTCACTGTTACTCTCCAGCATATTGACCACAGAAAAAGATAACGACATTGATGGTTTGCTGATAACCCTCAACAGATTTTTTTTTCACTTGATTAAACTTAAGTGGGAATGTAAATTTTTCTGGAATTTTGAAAATCCTACAAGGAGAGGCATGCCAGATATAAAACATGTGCATGAAATGAGCTGTTTTTGACGGTGGTGCCCTCCTTCCCCAATACTGACAACACCAGGCCGTTTATCAGTAACGTAAATTCTTCATCATCTACATTAGATCTTCTGAACCAGGGCCCAGCAGTCTGTGTTAGGTCCCGCTGCCCATGAGATCTTACCTCCTACCAAGTTTCAGAATGTCTCTAGAATTAATGACTAGTGCCAATGACAGCCAGGGTCTATTCCCCGAGAGGCTTCCTGGTTCCCAGAACCAGGTCAACCATTGACCACCAGCTCAGCACTGAAGAACCCACTGATGAGCTGCTGCTTTCTTAACTTCTAGAAGTATCTTCAGGACATAGCTGGTGCTGAGAAGTACTTTGTTGCTTTGAGACGTCAGTCTGGAGAAAGAAAGTGGCGCTGGATCAACAACTCTGTGTTCAGTGGCAAGTATGTGAACACCCTGCATTTCCCTAGGGATTTTTGCATAAGAAGACTAAAACTGAGAGTCATGCTGAGACCGCTTAAAGGCCTAGACTGAACTCTGTTCCGCTTTTCTAGTTGCTTCCAAACCATTTCTTGTCTATTTAACCTTTTTATTATAGGAAATATCAAACATTTTACATAACATAAAACTAAAAGAGAGAATATCATTCATATAATAAATTATCTACTTCAAACTGACAGACACACATATGACATTTCATAGGTCATTAAACTATGTATCATATCATTTCTCCAGATATAGGTCCTATATTTAAAGAAAGTGTATTATAGACCTATTATAGACCTATATCCTATCTGTCCCTTAAAGTTGATCTGTACCTAACTCTCAAGATCTGTCTTCCGGACATCAGTCCATGCAGGCAACCTTTGGAGGAGGCTGTAATATTTCCAGTTTTCATATGGAAATTCTGTGTCAGAGTTGGAGCAACTCAGGTCCCCAGCCTGCAACTGATTTCCTTACGGCGGGGGGGGGGGGGAGGGGGGAAATTACTATGTACTCACTGTCTCCTAAACACCAGGGACTATGCTGTGCTAAGTACCTGCATGGATTATCTCTCTGTATTCACCAGGATGCTATAGAGAAAACTTTCATTACTCCCAAGTAGTTGAATCAGGTGTGAGAAAGGTTAGAGATACATTGAATTTCTCGTAGCAACAGGGTAGAGCTCCAGTTTGATTCCACAATCCCTTGAGCCCAAATGTCTTGCAACTTTTTCATGAAATGAGACTCTACAGTCAGACCAAAAGGATCTGAATGACAGAAAGGAAGTGGAAGCTTGCCTCCACTGAGTTTTTCCTAGAGCCAGCTCACGTTCAATAAAGGGTGAAAAATCCCTTTCCTCCTTCCTTGGGCTTTCCTGTTATAAACATGTAATCAATACTGAAATATCATTTCAGGGGGGTGTGACAATGCCCTCAAAAGGAGTTAGACCTAGATTCTTGGAATCCATCAGTGTTCACAAAAGAGTTGAGAGGAAGACATGGGTGCAGGGCTGAACTGGAGATGTATTGAGAAGAGGGGGTCTAAGTTGGGAAGAAAAACCCAGTATGGGGGAGGAGGGTATGTAGTTGCCTGAATCTGCATCTCCTCCATGCAGAGCTCCCATGCAGAGCTCACCTCACTAACAGACAGAGACAACACTGAAACCAGGAGCCTTAACCATGATTTCTCTTTTCATTTAGTGTTACGAATGAGAATCAGAATTTCCATTGCGTCACTATAGGCCTGACAAAGACATTTGACGCTGCATCCTGTGACATCAGCTATCGCTGGATCTGTGAGAAGAGTCCCAAGTGATCATGAGGCTCTACAACGAGAGCAAATTTGTGTCTGCAGAGACAGCAAAAGAGATTAGTTACAACTAAAATTAGTTCAGAAAATAGAGACCGTCAAAGATTGTGGCCATCTTCCATGGGTTGCTGGTGGAGCTCCTCAGTAAATCCTCAGGGTCAATATGTTATTTCCTTTCACAAAGATCATCACACAACAGGAGAACTCTTGTCCTAGTCCAGGACAAGAGTTCTATTGGGGATCTATTCCCAATAGTCTATTCCCCAAGACCACATTTCCTGTAAGAGGGGACTGGATTCTAGTCACCCCAAGAAGACAGGGCCAGTTTTCTGGAGAAGAAATTGATATGGAAATGAAATCTGTTTCTGTAGAGTTGAGCATTTGGACTCATCACTGGGGCTTTGCCTGCAGACAGCATCCATTTCACTCTTAGAGTGCATGCCCATACTACTGAGAAGAAACTGCAAACGGAACAGAGATGAGCATTGTTAGAAGGCGGTTTGGGGAGAAGATAAACTCAGCGTCACGACCTCCCCTTCCTCCATCTGAACTGAGACCAAGGCTCTTGGGAGGAGTGCTACAGCTCAACGTGGAGCTGAAAGAACATTGTGGGAATGAAGGAAGTTTTGTATAGGACAGACAGAAAGAAAAGAGGAGAGGAACGGAAGGGAAGAGAAAGGGAGAGGAGAGGGAAAAGGAGGAAAGAAAAGAAGGTGGGCAGGAGAGACAGGGAGAGGGGGTGATTGAAAAAAACAGCTAAAATTTTTCATGGTTTGGGATAAAATTCTAATGTGACATACACCACTGCTTTTCATTAGAGAATAAAGAGCAAAACGGGGACAAATGGAAGTCATGAGAGGTGAAGCAGGGAGTTTGATCACAATGAAAGAAAGGAAAGAGTGAAGTAAAAATAAAAAAGGCTCAGGCTTCCTTACTGCTCTCTGTGTTCACAAGAAGACAGATAGCAGCTTCATAGGTGCCCAAAGTCATCAGAGAAAAGAGATGCATTGGTTAAGTAACAAGAAGCCTGCAGCACACGAGAGAAGACAAAACCACCCAGCAATTAACACAGTATTTACATCTGATAGTGATATGTACATGTGCCACTAGTCAAAATAAATGGTAAATTCTATTGTTATGATACTGTTATTTTTCTAATTTCTAGAGTCATTGTCAATAGTGCGCTGACAGAGTCATAACTTCAATGAGATAATACACCAGCTATTAAAACCTGCTTGAAGAAGGTCATCCAAAGTAATGAGGTGCATGTTGGGATTATGTTTTTACCCTGTGGAGCTACAAGTTCTCTGATGGTCTTAATACATAGATGTCGAAGAGAGGGAAGGGGTCGAGTCTATGGCAGAGAAGAAGCAGCTGGACTCTAACCTGAGATAAGCCCCACAGGTCAGACAACAGAAAGGAAATCTTGATCCTTTTTGAGAAAAGAGAACTTCCATTGCCACACTTCCTGTCTTAGGACAGAACAGTTGCAGACGATTGAGAACGGGAAATGAGGACATCTGGTGATTTCTGTGGTTAAAGTCTGAATTTCCCACAAGACGAGGAGTTACTCCTGCACAGGTTCTTAAAGAAGCTTAGGCAGGGGCTGCCATGAGAAAGAGACTATTAAGGGACTCTGGGTGTTGCTTCACCTACTGGGGAGGGGCTCATGAAGGGTAGACAAGTGTGGCCTTCACTGGGGAGCAGTGATAGGGTTTTATTTTTTAATGGATTTAGTAAGCTGTATAGGTTGGAATTTTGACTTTGCTTCTAATATACTTTTCCCTACACACTTCTTTAAAATCTGACACAGTATATCTATAGTTCTTGCAGCTTTGTGGGGATGTAAGCAACATGTCATAAAGTGTATTCATTTGAAATGTACAACTCAATAGGTTTGGCACACTCACAGCAGTTTGCAGCCATCACCTCAGAAGGAAATCCTGTACACACTACCCTCTCACTGCATCAACTTGGCATTGCCCTCAGTCTTTGGAGCCACTTGTCTAGTTCCTGCCTCTACCAATCTCCTTATTGTGGGTTTCATGTGGATAGAATCATACAATGTATGGCTTTTTCTTACTAGCTTCCTCCACTTAGAATAAGGTTTTCAATATTCACCCATGATGGGGGAAGTCTTCTGCACATGCTTCTCTTATTGGTTGATGAATAAAACAGTTGGCCAATAGGGAAGCAAGATGGGTGGGACTAGGAGACAAGGAGGATTCTGGGAAGTGTAGTAAGAGAAGCTGCCATGTGATCCCAGGAGGCATTCTCGGTAAGATAAGACCATGTAGAAATAAATACATGTATTAGTAGTGTTAGACCCCCGAAAACTCAAGTATCCGGGGTCCCAGGCCACATTCGCGGTCACCCCAATCACCAGGCGGATTCGAGAGCTTGCTGCAAACTGCACGAGGCTTTATTGTAATTTAACGAGCTAACCCCATGTTAGCTTGGGTCTTTCATCCACCCGCCATGGCGGATGGCCAGAAAAGACGGCTCCTAGGGGCTCCGGAAAGATCTTATAGGGCAGCATAAGGGGAGTGTCTAGGGGTACGCACAGGCTCATGATTGGTGTGCCTCCAGGCTTTCCGGGCTTGCCCTGTGTTGATTGGTCAACTGGTTATTATGGCCCATAGGCCCTCCCAGGGTGGTTACTATGCTCTGTATGTCATTGCTGTGTGCTTGTCCATAAAGCACACCCAGGGTCATAAAGCATAGCACCACCAGCTAACTTCTGATTGTTTCCTTATCACGAGGCAGGCATCTGACTTTCTAGTTTCTAGGACAAGGTCATAGAAGCACGTGTTCGGCCATTATGGCTGCCAAAAGGGAAGCTGGTTCCTTCATTCCCCCATTTTCTTTTTTGGAAATTCCAATCATGGAATTGCTGTCTCTCTAGCATCCCCATCAGGGAGTGATAGATATTGTCATCCCCATGCAAGGGAGTTCCTTTTGACTTAGCATTTTAACCAGGGAAAATGGGCACCGAAATTCTTTTCCAAACTGCTTCCTGCGGACTTTGGGACAAAGTTAGGGACCCCAGAAGGTTGAAAAGCTAGTCAAAAGCAAAAAGGAATTTAGGCAATGGGGAATTCATCAGGGGCTTCTGTTGCAGAAGGGGTGTCCATATCAGCTGGACTGGTTCACATCCACAGCAAGTCCAGGGCTCGCAGTCTACTTAGAACAGCCTGTAGTCAGCAACTGATACTCAGATGTCTGCCAGAAGCAGAAACCTGTTTATGACATGTTTAAACTAGGAACAGAGGTTAAAACTTATTTACTGAAGCCCACAGTGAAGAAAAAGCAGATATTTGGATATCTGTTTAAACAGTAGGAACATATTTATAACTTTAAGTCCCAGCAAAAACTACAGATTTGGGCTATAAGCATGTACATTTTTCTTCTGTCCAGAGAGCCAGGTATGGATTGGACAGAGGTGCCTTTGGCCTGATGAAAAGCCCTTTAAGTTTGTACTTAAATGACAACCAAAACAAATCTAAAAACTTTGAGCTCGTGCCTGAACAAATAGGTAGTCACTACTTTATCAGCTAACACACTGACTAGTCTATAGTGGATCTGACTGCCTGATGCTGTCAAGCTGACAACCAGTAATATTTCAGAGATCTGAGAAGGGTATATTTTATCCGAATCTACTAAAAAGTGACAGAAGCCAGTTAGAATCCAGTCCATACACAGTTATCCATACCCAAGTTTCTCCATTACCGCTGGAGGCAGCTGTCTCAAAGACCAGCAATCTTCGCCAGGCCTATACTGTGAGAGTTTTTTTTTTTTCTCTCTGTGGAAGAGGGACATGGAAAAGACCGACCTTGTTTTGTCTAGGCAAAGGGTGTGTAATCAATTTTCCAGTGTCCAGCAGCTTTGTCCACAGTCTCGGCCAGGTCCTGGCAGGCGGCAGGTATCACATCTGAGTATCTCGCTCACTGGTCCAGGTGCAGGAACTGGGGTGCCTCATAATCTTTGGAGACTTTGGGTCACTGTCAGGATCTGGCACTCTGACATTATAAACTTTAAAGATAACAATTTAAATGCCATATTCTGAAGATCTCTGAAGCATTAGAGGTCTGTTTGTCTGTCTTGGTTACTTGCCCTAAGCACACAAGAAGCACACAGGTGGCTAGGTAAGGTCTCATTTCTGTAATTAATTTTTAGTCTGACTGTAACTGGTTTTAACTTAGTAAAATATTTGGAACTTAGCACAGCTGAACTTAAAACTGCATAGAGCTACCTTATATTCCTTAAACAGTAGCTTAACTTCTTTCTGAGACAGGGTTTTTCTGTGACTTTGGAGCCTGTCCTGGAATTCGATCTGCCGGACCAGGAAGGCCTTGAACTCATAAAGATCCACACGCTTCTGCCTCCCCAGTGCTGGGATTAAAGCCACCAACGCCCTGAGCTTAAAGGTGTGTGTCACCAACATCCTAAACTTAACTTCTAAAAATATAAACTGTAGCATCTTATAATAGATCAGCATCTTTCATAAAACAAGAACTTTACATTGTCAGGCTTTGCTTAAAAATAATTCTAAATTGAAGCTCTTTAAGTACAAACATTAATAAAAACAAACATTAATAAAAAATAAATAAAAAAATAAAAAAAACAAACATTAAAAAAACTGGTTTTAAAAAGAAATTTAAATTCCCTTAAGGTCTTTCTGTAATATATAGAAGCATTAACATTTTAAATCTTAACTGAAAAACTTGTTTCTAAGATGGAACCTCTAATTTCCATGCGGTCACCTTTAGTCAAGATGGCGGTCTAAGTATCCTTTTTTTCAACTTCAGCAAAATGGCTACCAGTCAGCCATGTGACCAGTTGGCCATGTGGCTGGCTACCAGGAAACAGAACATTTTAAAACAAGTATACATGAATTACTTGAGAAATAAACAGGACTTTTTAAAACAGAATTAGCTTAATATGGTTAAAATTTTAACTTATATTACTATTTTTAAAATTTACTATTTGTAGACATGAGAAACCATAACAGTTTACAATTCACATTTTTCTCTGACTTGTAACAACTTTTCTCTGACCTTTAACGACTTGCTTTAACCCTCTATAACTTTCTGTAACAATCTTTTCTTTGCCTCTGACCTTTTACGACTTGCTTTAACTCTCTATAACCTTTTAGTTTATTTCTCTGACTTTCTTAGACATTCTTAGATAAATTTCCTTTTTTTCTTTCCCTCTTTACTACTTAAGTCTCCTACATTTTTTCTCATTTCTCAGTCAATATAAAAATTTTATCAAAGTCCCTTTTACAGTTCTTAATAACTTTAAGGCCTTTTTTTTTTTTTTTTTTTAAGAAGTTCGGATCAGGCCAGATAAGTTCATACATCCCAGCTCCATGTGCTCAAGGCAGAGAGACCTGGGGTGAGGGTGCTGCTGGTAACCCCAGATCCTTGGCCAATCCAGGGGTGGGAAAAAGACCCCTGCGGGCCCCCCTGCATACCATGTGTGTGGAGCACAGAAAGCCAGGTAGCAGATGGCGGCCTTGCAGCCATGTTCCCTCAGACCAGGGAAACACCCGCAACGGCACACCCAGGGTCATAAAGCACACCCAGGGGCGTAAAGCATAGCGCCACCAGCTAACTTCTGATTGGTTCCTTGTCACGAAACAGGCATCTGACTTTCTAGTGACTAACTTCTGATTGATTCCTTGTCACAAGGCAGGCATCTGACTTTCTAGTTTCTAGGACAAGGTCATAGAAGCACATGTTCGGCCATTATGGCTGCCAAAAGGGAAGCTGGTTCCTTCAGTAGTTATGGGTTAATACTTAAGACAGAGCCAGCCAATAAGCTTTATAATTAATAAAGTGTCTGGTGTGTTATTTGGAGGCTCTGGGTTGGCTTCGGAACCTGGCAGGAACACGGTAACATAATGGCACCTATGATGTGGGAATTAGATCTTCCACTTATAATCTCACAAAAACTTAAAAAGGGATTTTTAGAAACAAAAGAACAGAGGCAAGCACGACTTCTTGGTAGCAACATTTTCTTGGGTGAGCTCTGTTTCCCAGTCATTGAGCAGTTTCCTAATTCCCATAGCGGTGAAAAAAGCTATGCACAGCCCTTTTAACAATGTTGTTTAGCACATCAAGACTCATATGGCCAAACAAACAATAGAGATTTACAATAAAGACAGATTCAGACAAAGGAACCCTCTAAAGGGTTTACAATATGTTTAAAAATATATATAGGCTTGGGAGAAAATAAAATAAAATGGCCGGGCAATGGTGGCACATGCCTTTAATCCCAGCACTCTAGAGACAAGAGACAAGTGGATTTCTATAATTTAAGGCCAGCCTGGTGTACAGAATAAATTTCAAGAAAGGCAAAAATAAACAAAATAACCCTGTCTCATAAAAGAAAAAATAATAAAGAAATCGAGTTATAATAATCAATATATTTGAGGGCTCTGAGGTGGCTGCGGAACCAGGCAGGAACACTGTAACACACCCACCTGTTTCAGCATGTAACTGCTCTAGTCTGGATCTGGAATATTCCCCATGTGGCTGTGACAATGGCTCATTCCCTAGGATTGTGACATTGGGAAGTGGTAGAAGCTTGAAGAGGTTCTGAAACATTTAAAGACTCCTAGAATGCATTCATGGCCTTGAGAGTGTGCCCTCTATGGGGCATATACAATCCTCAGCCCTTTCTTCTTCCCTTTTGCTCCCAAGCCAAGAGTGGTTTTCCTCCATTGCATGCTTCTAGCATGATGTGTGGCCTAGCCACAGGAGCAACAGCAATGAAGCCAACTGACTGCAGACTGAAATCTCCAAAACCTTTTGATAAGTTGTTTATCTCAGGTATTGGTTGCAGTAGTGTGAAGCTTGTTATCACAACCTGTGTTTCATTCCTTTATCAACTGAGTGATATCTCAGCTTTTCCATTTGTCAGCTACTAAACGTATTACAAACATTCACTTCTCAAGTATATAACTAGGAGTGTGATTGACAGTTCATGTAGTCATATGATATGTTATTTAAAGAACTTTCATTTTTCAAAAGCTATTGAACAACCACACCTTCCTGTCAGTAATGTATATGGGCTCTAATATTTTCACATCCTTGCCGACATATGCTGTTATCCATCTACCTTGCCTTATGTTTCCCGTAGCGATTTTGGGTTGTATTTGATTACCATTTTCCATCATCTGATGAAGAATTAGAAGTATCTTTCATGTACATATCACACATTTCAATTAAAGATTTAAGGGAAGAATGGGGTCACATCAATACACACCTGATCCTCTTAATATTGTTGCATTCTCAGCTTTTATGTTAAGATCTAGAAATATCTCCATGATTGTGTTTTTATGCCATGCTGAAGATGAAACTCTTTGTACATGCTAAGCTACCATTCTGCCAATAAGCTACAACTTCCTTGTTTTATCTTGTTTAGTAAATTTTATATAAATAACATATATAAATAAAAACATCACACACAAAATTAACCAGACCCAAAATCTGTACAGTTTAATGAATGTATATATACTTAGGTTTGGCATTTGAAATGAAAGCCACCTCTTCTTCAGCTCTATGCACTGCACCCCTCAGTCCATGGCCATGTAAAGCCCAGGTCCTTTCTCATTCTAGATCGCAGAACATAGCTCCTCTGGGGGCAGCCATAAGATCTGGGTGATAATGTAAGAATACTTCCTTATCCAGGTCTCCCTCTAACACCTCAAGAAAGTTTTCCAATTAGAAAGGTGATGGCTAGGTCTCAGGTAGTTCCTATGTCTACGAATGAGCTCAGGCTAGACTATGGGGGGATTTCTGGTGTTAGATAAAAGCCAGCATTCCTCAGGGACTTGTAAAACTGACTCCCATCTGCCTAAAGGAGTCATTTCCCTTTGCCTTTTGCAGAAGAGACCTATGGCTACCCGTGGTTGCTTATAGATCCCATGCTGGCCTCCAGGGTCCCTCAATCTCTATTCACAAGTAATTGTCCTTCAAAGTCCACACTAGTCTCCCGGCCCTTCCCTCCCCTGAACTACTCATCCTCTTCATAATCCACATGGTTTGTTGACCCCAAGCACTCTCTCTAGCGTAGGCTATCTGCTGCTCTCTTGCCATCCCTACTATGCCCTCCTTGCTCTTCACCAGCCCTGGCAATGTCCAGTCTGTCTTCTTTTGTCTCTGCTCTGGACTCTTCAAGATGCCTCTGTGTATTTTCTCTCTCTTATTCATAATAAAATCCATCCCCTCATAATGAAGCAGTCATCTCAACAGTTTCTTTACTGTGTCCCCTTTCATACTGTGACGGTGGTTTTAAAATGTCCTATCAAAAGCAGGGCAGAAACACAAATGAACTCTCAGGGACTGTGACAGTATGCGGAAGACCTATAGAAGTTCAAGCCAAAACAAACAAAAAAAAAAAAAAAAAAAAAAAAAAAACCAGCCTGAAGAAGGGAAAACGAGCGCAAACTCCCACTCCTACCAGGGAAGCTATTTGCAATTGATAGTTGCTAGGAGAGGGAAAATTAATTTTCTTCAAAGGAGTGACACTTGGTGTATCAACCATAATCCACAGCAGGTCCCATCCTCAGGAGTAGATGATTAACACAAATGTGACTCAGTGGCTTCTAATGAAATTTTAATTTGGGTATTTGTTTCCTTTTAAAGAGAGAAAAAGAATATGACGTTGGAAGGGTAGGGAACGGGGGAATCTGGGAGAAAAAGAATATGACAAAAAAATATAGTCACAACGCAAAGTCTCTGAACTCAGATGATTTGATAATGTAGGGATTATGGTGCAGCTCAGAGACGTTCCTCTCGCTTTATCCCAGCAAGCGTGGTATGCGTGTGGTCATGTCCATGCCTCAGGACAAGGCTAGCTCTTGAATAACTGGTAGCAGCACTTCACTCCATCCCGAAGGGCCTCTATGACTTTGTCATTACGGAGTGTGAAGATGAAGGGGTTGAGGAAGGGCGTTAGGATTGAAATCATCACAGAAACTACCCTATTGTAATCAGCTGCCTGGGTTTGCTTGGGTTTCACATAGAGGAACAAGCAGCAGCCGTAGCCAATCACAACACAGGTGAAGTGGGAGGCACAGGTGGAGAAGGCTTTCTTCCGGCCAGAGGCTGAGGAGATCTTGAGGATGGTGGAGACGATATAGGTGTAGGAGACAATTGTAGGGATCAGAGAACCAAAAAGAACGAAAACAGCCATTAAAAAGAGGATAAACTCTATGAAAACAGTATCATCGCAGGATAATTTGAGCAACTGCCCTCGGTCACAGAAGAAATTGTCCACCACATTTGATTTGCAGTAGGTAAGGTGAAATGTGGCATAAACTGGCCAGATTTGATAAAGGAACCCAAATACCCAAGATGCAATTACCACAGAGTTGCAGGTTTGACTGTTCATGATGACATTGTACCTCAAAGGGTTGCAGACAGCCACATAACGGTCCACAGCCATCACTGCAAGCAATGAAAACTCCGTGGTCCCCAGGGCAAGTTGCAGAAAGAGTTGTGCAACACATCCAGCCAGAGATACTGCCTGCATCCCAGGGAGCAGCAGCCCCCAAAGCATCACAGGAACAATAACGGTTGTCAGCAGGATCTCCAGGATGGAGAGGTGGACAAGAAAGAAATACATGGGGGACTGCAGGCGTTTATCAGCACAGACGATTGCAATGATGACTGTGTTCCCCACGAGAGATACTAAGTAGAAGAAGCAAAAGGTAGCGAAAAGGATGCGGCGTAGTTTTTCAGAGCCAGGGAAACCAACAAGATAAAATTGAGTGGCGCTGGTGTAATTCCCCAACATTGAGTTCTGAGTCCTTGTTCCTTGTGAAATCTAGAGCAATGGAGAGACAGGAGGAGGACAGTGCTTCTCACCTCAGAGCGCTGAAGACATGACCAGGTTCAAGAAACATTCCCCTTGTGCTCCTTAACTCCACAACATAGCTATTCTTTCTATCCAAAGTTGTTGTTAGCTATTTAAGGGATGACATATGTATGAATTCATATATGTGTCAGTAAGTTCACATGGATGAGTGCTAATCATCAATACTGCACCATATACACCATAAACAGGGAAACTTACCCAGTATAACACATACCTTTGTCTCTCTCACTGTGCTAGAAATCCTCTCCACTCTGCTGTGGTCAGCATTGCATTGCTTCCCTGACCACGGTCTGCTAGTTTATATTTAAGACCTCGTCTCTACCCATTGTGCCCCATCTTGCAAACTCCTATAGCATTTCAATGAGTCTAAGTGCTCCTGTCCAGTCCCACAGAGCTGGGGCTCCTTGCATCCTTTACATCCTCCAAACACAGGCTCCATTTGCATTATGTTCATTTGACGGTCTTCACCTTTCTACGTGCATGAATCACAGAGTGACAGGGAAGTAGAATCTACACAGGATACTGTGGGAAGACATGGCCTCCCCTGGACTAAAGCCTTGCATCTCCCTGACTCTGGGGCTTGCTTCCCAAGTAGCTTACCCTCTTTGTTTGTTGTTGTTGTTACGATGAAAGGTATCCTCACCTCTTACCTCAGTGAATGCGATTCCCGCAAACAAGGAAGAGTACAGAAGGAGTGACAGGGCTCAAACTTTAATCTTCAATTTCCATCTGTCCCACAAAGTGTCCACCTGGACCAGAAAGCGAGAAAATAACTTTGGAGAGCAGACAGCATCTGCTCCATCCCTTGGGTTTCGAGCTCTACTTTCCATGGAGACAGGACCTCAAACGACCATTAAGCTCCTATATCCAACCTGCCATGGGCTCAGTCTCACCAAGCAGCTTGGGAAATGCCACATCAACTCAACTGTGACTGTCTGTTTTCTCCAAGGTCCTGGGAGAAAGGGAAAGCACCAGAAAACACCAGTGGATCATCACAAGTTCCTTCTGTCCCCTCATTCAGGTCCCTGCACAGATGTGTCCTCCCCACCTTTCATTTAGAGAGACCTCATGCTCTCTACCCTCCACCGGGCTGGACATTTCTTACCATTGCACTTATTGGAATCTCAACCCATACTTTTGCATGCTTACTAATGTAGCCACAAAACCCCACATTGAATTAAAACTTCCACAGTTCATTCTTCATTTTTCTCTTTCTAGTGCTGCCAGAGCTTCCTCCCACCCGAACAGTTTAATGACATAATGATTTTTTTAATGAGTATGCCAATGAATAGAGGTAGAGAAATGGGAACTGAACAGAGTACAGCACGACTTGTAGACCTGTCGGTCCTAGGGATCTACAGAACAGCAGGCAGATCTAGGAAGAATGGAATAAGAGGGAAGCAGGATTCAGGAGCAAGCTTAGTGCCCACCCTGCATAGAGCCCGATGGATGTGCTCTCTGCTAAGGAGGAAGATGTGACTCCCGGCTAGCCTTTCCCAGTCTCTTTTCAGTATGCCTGTGTCCTTAGAAGGTGATGAGCCAAGCATTTCCCTGATGGTGTTTTACCATTTTGCAGCTCATAGGCAGGAAGCCCTGGAAGACACCTCCAGACCAGGGGGAATTCAACTAGGACATCCATTGCCTCTGCAGGGATCACCCAGTCAGGCAAGCTCCCAGCTAGTCCAGACCTAAGGCCAGGAGGCAGAGTCAGCAGCTGCTTTCCACTGTTCATACTGTCCACCCAGAGAAGCTTAGGGAAACATCCAGAAATTGTAGTGGTGAGGATCCTTCATTTGTCTTCTGTTCTCATATTCTCTTCTTTCTCTCCTGTCCCCAAGGATAGTCAGCTACCCTCTAAGGAACAATTTCTGAAAGTTCAAAGATTCCCTAGGGATGTTAGCAAAGAAAAGTTGAACAGAACTTTTACCCTTCTCTCTGGAGACTAATCAATGTTCAGATCACTGAAAAGTTGTTTAGTCCACAAACTTGAAGCTTCTCTCTTTGGTAAATTAATCCCCACGTCACCTTTTCTCGGGTTCTAAGCTATGAGCAAACAACCCAGGCTGTGAAGGACAGGTATGCACCTATTTAGCTCAACAGAGCCTAGCACACTCTCAGACTAGTGTGAGAGTGCTCGCTCCACTGACCCCAATGTGAATACCAAACCAGAAGTCACAAAATGAAATGCCAAGAATTGTCTCTGGGTCTCCAAGTTTTTATGAAGCCACTTTCCCAGCTGATCTCTGTGCCCCTCCTGTCAGATCTACTCTGCCTAAAGTTACGTGAAGTATGGTAAGAAAAAACAAACAGGGAAGAACTGCCCCCTGTATTAGCATCATAATCTGTTGATGTCACAGGTCACTGAGTCTCTCAACGCATGTGCGTACTTTCCAATGGAGGCCTCTGTGCTCAGCCGTGCATTTTTGTGAGTCTTTGCATACTATGCCTCTCTGCCTTGCCTGAATTGGGGAGTAAAACATAAAAGAACCAATATTTGGAAGCAACAACAACAAAAAAAATCCTATATAAAAAATGAAGATGGCTTCCTTCCCCCTCCACCACGTCCTGATCCCTACTGAGGTGAGTGTACCCTCAGCTCCTGCGCTACTCCTACCCAACATCTCCTTCACCCCGGAGCTCTCTGGGCCTGCGCCTGCATAGAGTGGACGCACCTAGACAGGGAGGAGCTCCCTGAGTCTGGAAACACCTCACTCTTCCTTCCCCGTTCTGACACTCCCCTAACCCCTACCAAGTGAGGAGACTACCAGGAGAGGCAAGACAATCCAGAGCTGCAGACATTGAAGTCTTGGCCAACACACACCACCTGGTGACAAGAGGAGATAGAGAGACTCCAAACTGCACCCACAGGAAGAAGGGATGGGAAGAAGATAGAATCAGAAAATAGCAACAGAAAGGCCAATCTGACACTACCAGAATCTAGGGACTCCACACCAGCAAGAATTGAAAAGCCCAACGCAGAGGATGAAGAAGAGATGGACCTCGAAAATTATCTGAGGAAGATAATAGAGACCTTTAAAGAGGAAACAAGAAAATCCCTTAAAGAAATAGAAGAAAAAAACAAGCAAAAATTTACATGAAATGGAGGAAAAGACAAATCAGAAAATTCAAGAAATAAATCTCTTAAAGAATCTAAAGAAAGCCAAGAAAAAACAACCAAACAAGTGAAGGAAGCACTCGAAACAGTTCAAGGCATGAAAGCTGAAATAGAAACAATATAGAAAACACAGAATGAGAAGATGCTGGAAATAGAAAGGCTGGATAAACGATCAGGAACTAAAAATGTGAGTATAACCAATAGAATTCAAGAGATGGAAGAGAGAATCTCAGTTGTTGAAGACTTGCTAGAGGATATACATTCATCAACCAAAGAAAACCTCAAGTCCAACAAATCCCTAAACCAAAATATCCAGGAAATATGGGACACCAAGAAAAGGCCAAACCTAAGAATAATAGGTATAGAAGAACGTGAAGAAATACATGCAGAAAACATATTCAACAAAATCATAGAAAAAAATGTCCCAACCTACAGAAGGATATGCCTATGAAAGTACAAGAAGCTTACAGAACACCAAACAGACTGGACCACAAAAAGAAGTCCCATCGACACATAATAATCAAAACAAAAAACCTACAGAATGAAGAGAAAATATTAACAGCAGCAAAGCAAAAAGGCCAAGTAACATATAAAGGCAGACCTATTAGAATCACACCTGACTTCTCAATGGAAACTTTGAAAACCAGAAGGTCCTGGAAGATATCCTACAAACACTAAGGGAGCATATTTGCCAACGGAGACTACTGTACCCAGCAAAACTTTCAATCACTATAGATTGGGAAAACAAGATATTCCATGACAAAACCAGACTTAAACAATACATATCCACAAATCCAGCACTACAGAAAGTTCTGGAAGGAAAACTCCAACCCAATGAAGATAACTACACGCACAAAATCATAGGCAATAGATAATCCAATTTTACCAAACACAAAAAGAAACAGGAGGGTGAAATCCACACACAATGACACCACCAACAATAAATCCAAAACAAACAAGAATCAACAATCAATGGACATTAATATCCCTCAATGTCAGTGGTCTTAACCTATAAAAAGATACAGGCTAATAGAATGGATATGAAGGCAGAATCCATCCTTCTGCTGTATACAGGAAACACACCTCAACTTCAAAGACAGGCGTTACCTCAGAATAAAGGGTTGGGAAAAGAGTTTCCAGTCAAATGGGCCCAAGAAACAAGCTGGTGTACCAATCCTAATATCTAAGAAATCACACTTCAAACTAAAATCAATCAAAAGAGATGAAGATGAAGTCTCAATCCTGAACATCTATGCCCCAAATACGAAGGCACCCACATTTGTAAAAGAAACATTACTAAAGCTCAAACCACACAAAAAACCACACACACTTATAGTAGGAGACTTCAACATCCCACTTTCACCACTAGACAGGACCAGCAGACAGAAACTTGACAAAGAAACAAAGGATCTAACAGAAGTTATGACCCAACTGGGTTTAACAGATATCTATAGAACATTGCATCCAAACACAAAAGAATATACCTTCTTCTCAGCGTCACATGGCACCTTCTCTAAAATTGACCACATAGTTGGCAACAAATCAAACCTCCACATATACAAAGAAATTGAAATAACCCCTGTATCTTATCAGACCACCATGCTTTAAGATTAGACTTCAACAGCAATACAAATTACAGAAAACCTACAAACTCATGGAAATTGAATAATACCCAATTGCACCATTCCTGGGTTGAGGAAAAAATAAAAAAAGACATTACAGACTTCCTAGAATTCAATGAGAATGTAGACACGACATACCCAAACCTATGGGATACTCTGAAAGCAGTGCTAAGAGGAAAGTTCATAGCACTAAGTGCTCACATGAAGAAACTGGAGAATAGTCACACTAGAGAATTGACAGAACAACTGAAAGCTTTAGAGCAAAAAGAAGCAAACTCACGATGGAGGAGTAGACACCAGGAAATAATCAAACTGAGGGCTGAAATAAATAAAGTAGAAACTAGGAAAACATTACAAAGAATCAATGAAACAAAGACTTGTTTCTATGAGAAAATCAACAAGATAGACAAACCTCTATCCAAACTAACCAAAAGGCAGAGAGAGAGCACGCTAATTAACAAAATCAGAAAAGAAAAGGGGGATATAACAAGAGACACTGAGGAAATCCAGAGAATCATCAGGTCATACTTTGAAAACCTGTACTCCACAAAATTAGAAAATCTAAAGGAAATGGACAATTTTCTGGATATGTATCACCAAAATTAAACCAAGAACAGATAAGCAGTTTAAATCAACCTATAAACCCTAATGAAATAGAAGCAGTCATCAAAAGCCTCCCAACCAAAAACAGCCCAGAGCCAGATGGCTTCACTGCAGAATTCTACCAGAAATTCAAACAAGAGCTAATACCAGTACTCCTCAAACTGTTCCACACAATAGAAGCAAAGGGACATTGCCAAACTCTTTTTACAAGGCTACAATCACTTTGCTACCCAATCCACACAAAGATGCAACTAGAAAAGAGAAATAGAGACCAATATCCCTCATGAACATCGATGCAAAAATACTCAACAAAATATTGGCAAATCAGGCCAGGCGTTGGTGGCACACGTCTTTAATCCCAGCACTCGGGAGGCAGAAGCTGGTGAATCTCTGTGAGTTCGAGGCCAGCCTGGTCTCCAGAGCAAGTGCCAGGATAGGCTCCAAAGCTACACAGAGAAACCTTGTCTCAAAAAAACATATATATTATATATATATATATATATATATAATATATGTGTGTGTGTGTGTGTGTGTGTGTGTGTGTGTGTGTGTGTGTGTGTGTGTGTTTATTTGCCTATATATATGCAAATTGAATCCAAGAACACATCAGAAAAATCATCCACTATGATCAAGTAGGCCTCATCCCAGGGATGCAAGGATGGTTCAACATACAAAAATCCATCAATGTAATCCACCATATATGCAAACTGAAAAAGAAAAACCACATGATCATCTCACTAGATGCTGGAAAGGTCTTTGTCAAAATCCAACATCTCTTTATGATAAAGATCTCGGAGAAAACAGTAATAACAGGAACATATCTAAACATGATAAAAGAAATATACACCAAACCAACAGCCAACATCAAACTAAATGGAGAGAAACTCAAAGCGATTCCTCTAAAATCAGGAACAAGACAAGGCTATCCACTCTCTCCATATCTCTTCAATATTGTACTTGAAGTTCTAGCTAGAGCAATAAGACAAGAACAGGGGATCAAAGGGATACAAATTGGAAAGGAAGAAGTCAAATTTTCACTATTTGCAGATGATAGTCTACATAAGTGACCCAAAAGACTCTACCAGGGAACTCCTACAGCTGATAAACACCTTCAGCAAAGTAGCAGGATACAAAATTAACTCAAAAAAAAAATCAGTAGCCCTACTATATACAGATGAAAAATCCAAAGATATCAGAGAGAAAGAAATCAGAGAAACTTCACCCTTCACGATATCCACAAGCAACCTAAAATATCTTGGGGTAACACTAACCAAAGAAGTGAAAGACCTATACAGTAAGAACTTTGAGTCTTTAAAGAAAGAATTTAAAGAAGATACCAGAAAATGGAAAGATCTCCCATGCTCTTGGATAGGTAGAATCAACATAGTAAAAATGGCAATCTTGCCAAAAGCAATCTACAGATTCAATGAATCCCAATCAAAATCCCAATACAGTTCTTCACAGACCTTGAAAGAACAATACTCAACTTTATATGGAAAAATAAAAAAACCCAGGATAGCCAAAACAACTCTTCTGGAGGCATCACCATCCCTGACTTCAAGCTCTATTATAGAACCATAGTTCTGAAAGCAGCTTGGTATTGGCACAAAAATAGACAGATAGCCGGGCGTGGTGGCACACGCCTTTAATCCCAGCACTGGGGAGGCAGAGGCAGGTGGATCTCTGTGAGTGAGAGGCCACCCTGGTCTCCAGAGCGAGTGCCAGGATAGGCTCCAAAGCCACAGTGAAACCCAGTCTCAGAAAAAAAAAAATAGACAGATAGACCAATGTAATCAAATTGAAAACCCTGATATTAACCCACACATGTATGAACACTGACTTTTGACAAAGAAGCTAAATCTATACAATGGAAAAAAGAAAGGATCTTCAACAAATGATGCTGGTACAACGATACACACATGCAGACGATTGCAGATAGATCCATATCTGTCACCACGCACAAAACTTAAGTCCAAATGGATCAAAGATCTCAACATAAATCCAGCCACACTGAATCTTCCAGACCTTGAATGACCACTTCCTGAACATTACACCATTAGCACAGACATTGAGATCTATAATCAATAAATGGGACCTCCTGAAACTGAGAAGCTTCTGTTAGGCAAAGAACACAGTCAGTAAGACAAAACAACAACCCACAGAATGGGTAAAGATCTTCACCATCCCCACATCTGACAGAGGGCTGATTTCCAAAATATATAAGGAGCTCAGGAAGCTAGCCACCAAAACTCCAAACAATGAAATTAAAAAGTGGGGTGCAGAGCTAAATAGAGAATTCTCAACAGAGGAATCTGAAATGGCTGAAAGACACTTAAGAAAGTGCTCAATATCCTTGGCCATCAGTGAAATGCAAATCAAAACAACTCTGAGATACCATCTTACTCCTGTCAGAATGGCCAAAATCTAAAACACCAATGACAGTTTATACTGGAGAGGATGTGGAGAAAGGGGAACACTTCTCCATTGCTGGTAGGAGTGCAAACTTGTAAGATCACTTTGGAAATCAGTATGGCGGTTGCTCAGAAAAATGGGAATCAGTCTACCTCAATTCCTCTCTTGGGCAGATCCCCAAATAATGCACGTTCATACAACAAGGACATATGTTCAAACAAGTTCATAGCAGCATTGTTTGTAATATCCAGAACCTGGAAGCAACCTAGATGCCCCTCAACTGAAGAATGGATAGAGAAAATGTGATACATTTATACAATGGAGTATTACTCAGCAGAAAAAAAACAATGGAATCTTGAAATTCGCAGGCAAATAGATGGAACTAGAAGAAACCATCCTGATTGAGGTAACCCAGTCACAAAAAGACAAACATGGTATGAACTCGCTCATATATGAATTTTAGACATAGAGCAAAGGATTACCAGCCTACAATCCTCTTCACCAAAGAAACTAGGAAGCAAGAAGGACTGTAAGAGAAAAATGCATGGACCCTGGAGAATGGAAAGGGCCAGGATCTCCTGACCTAACTGGGAGCATGAGGGTAGGGGAAAGGGATCTGGCAGAATGAGAAGAGAAGAGAAGGGGAGAGGAGGAAATGGAGGAGCAAAAATGTTGAGTTGGGGGAAGAACAGAGTAGAGGTGGATGAGTGATTCTCTATCAGAGGGAGCCATTATAGGTCCGAGGAGAGATCTGGAACTAGGGAGATTTCCAGAGATCCACAAAGATGACAGGAACTTATAATCTAGGCGTCCCTCCTTGCTGTGGATCATATCGTGCCACTGGAGCAGGAGCGGAGGGGAAAAGAGGGCCCTTCCTGTTTCTCCTTCCCTTAAATGAGTCTCCTTGCCATGTCACTTCCTGCCTGGATCAGCACATCTCTACTACATTTCCCAGAATCCTCTTTGACTCCTAGTCCTGCCTAACTTGCCATTTCATTGGCCAAACAGTATTTTATTTAACAATGAAAAAGATAAACATACACAGAAGTACATTCCCCATCATCTCCTCTTTTCTGTCTAAATAAAAAGGATAACTTATCTTTTATAATAACTGAAGAAAACTATAACCATAACTATCTGTCTTCAACTCTATCAAAGACCACAGAAGGAAAATATATAAACTCTAGAATTGACAGGACATCCGCTGCCTGGACAGTCATCCAAAGTTCCTCTGTAACGTTGGGGCATCCATCTTCAGCCTATAGGCCACAGTGTGTCTGGCACACTTCTCCATTTCAACAGGAACCCTTCAGTACTGTCTTGTTTTGTAAGTTCAGCAGTCACTTTCTAGTGGGTCCTCAAGTCCAGTTTATACAGCAACAAACAGTCCAGGCAAGAGCAGTTTCTTGCCCAAATGGCTAATCTTGCCATGTTGAAAGCAAACTCCATAATGAGTTTCTTCGATGCCCATCCTCCTTTCTGACATAATTGGTGTGCCAGGAGCAGTTGTGTCTTACTGCCAAAAAAACCCTAAACCATTTAAATGCCATATTTCTGTAAGTCTTTGAAAGGTTTGAAGGATACCTATCCATCTTAAATATATCTCTATATATCTAGAAAACCTAACTAACCTAATTATAAGTTCTGACTATTATAGGTAAAAGATCTGTATAAACACAATACCTAAACAAGAGGAGACATATACCTATCACAAAATTGACCTTAAAGTTGTATCAATAAATGAAAATCTATACCAATGCAAAGTATTCATTCCTATATCCTATTCCCCTTTTCTTTCTTTAAAAAGAGATTGACTACGCTCATTATTATTTATAACTAACCCCATTTAAATGAAAACAAACATTTATAAACAATATTTGGGAATACGGGTGTCGTTCTTTCTAAACTGCTTCCTGCTGATTGAGGGCAATGTCCATACCATGGGAATCATGATAAAACATCGAAACCTGACCAAGTCCTTGTCTTTGTAGTCTGTAAGGCTGTATCGTCTCAGCTTCAGGGGATCTTGCTTGATCAAACCATATGAGCCTGGAAGGAATCCACAGCTTTTGATTTTCTGTAGAAATACAAGTAAATCCTTTATTTCTAAGTAGCCTGTCCTTAGACTTAAATTTTGAAGTCAAAGCATTTTTAAAATGTATAAGTTGGATTAATTTAGCAGCATTTATAATCAAATGTATTTTAACAGCAGTAATTTTTTTCCTTGGCAATCAAACAATTTGAAGACAACAGTATGGCTTTTAGTATCCAGATTCTCTGTGTATTTTTCATCTCTAGGTGGGTTTTTTACTATTCTTTTACTTTCTTTTGTTTCTTTTTTTCTTTTTTCTGTGGAAATCCTCCTGCCTCTGCTTCCTTTACCATTCTGCTACGATAAATCTTTCTGCCAAAAGCCGCTGAGCCCCACTGCCACACGTAAGCTTTTTGCCAGCCTCTCGCCTGAGTTAGGGCCAAATGAATACACAGAAACTTGTATTAAGTTCAATGCTGCTTGGCCAATGACTAGGATTCTCATCTGTTAGCTCAGTCTCAATTATCATACATCTATATATTTTATAAGACTCATCTTATCGGAAGCCTTATTGGCGTCCCTCCTTGCTGGTGGCTCACATCCTGCCACTGGAGGAGGCGAAGGGAAAAAAGGACCCTTCCTGTTTCTCCTTCGCTTAAATATGAGTCTCCTTGCTATGTCACTTCCTGCCTGGATCAGCACATCTCTACTACATTTCCCAGAATCCTCTTTGACTCGTAGTCCTGCCTAACTTGCCGTTTCATTGGCCAAACAGTATTTTATTTAACAATCAATAAGATAAACATACACAGAAGTACTTCCCCCATCAGAGTGGGGGTAGGCTGGCCGTGGGGGAGGAGGGATGGGGGTGAGGGGAGGGAGAGGGAGAAGGGACTTACATGTGAAACAAGCTTGTTCCCTAACTAGAACGAATAAATAAATTTTTTTAAAAAATCAAAAAAAAAAAAAAAGAATTGGCTTTTGTAACCTGGTGAGATATATGTGTGTCCTCAGTTTGCTCTCTGCTGCTGTGATAAACCATGACTCACAGCGGCTTGGGGAGGGATAGGGTCAGTTTGGCTAATACATGCAGTTCATCACTGAAGGAAGTCAGGGCAGGAACTCAAGCAGAAGCAGAGGCAGGAGCCATGGAGGAGCTGCTCACTGGCTTTCTCCTACCTAGTCTCATATTCCGCTACATTTCTTACACCAACAAAATGCTCCTCCCTGGGGATGCTGCCATGTGGAAGCCCACAGAATTGACTCCATTGCATTTTGCCTTAAGGTCAGAGAGTTTTTATCTGCCCTTGCTCTTCCAAGTGAAACAATAAGAATGTCTGACCAAAGATGTAAATGCAATATGATGCTTGACCTAAAGTATGCTCTCTGCATGTCCTGCCTGACTCAGGATGTGGTTACTGGATGCTTCAGGTATTGAAGAGATAATTACTCCGTTTGTTCCTTGTATCATTGGAAAAAGTCTTTTGCCTTCTCCCCCTCTTTTGATAGGGGTATAAAAGGTCTTGAACAAGAAACTTGGGCTGATCCTGGTATTCACCAGGTGCCCTCCGGACTCTATCTCTTGTCTCTTGCCTATTCCTTTCCTCAATCCACACTTCCCCTGTCAGGTATGGACCCAAAAGATGCCTCCCACAGTGAGCCAAGCACTCTCCTATCAGTCATCACTAGAGACAATCTGTCACACATCTGACCACAGGCCAATTTGATGGAAGCATCTTTTCAATTGTTTTCAACATCTGTGCTTGTGGCTTTGTTGTCACTGAGGTGCCCTGTACCTCTTGGTGGCTGGCTGGCCACCTACATACACACTTCTAGACAAGAGATTCCATCATGTGGCTTTCCCTGGAATATTTGAACACACATCTATTCAGCCTAGACGGGGCACTGACAACAGATCAAAGAATCGGTTTCATCTAGCTGGATGAAGCAATGAAGTTGTGAGACGGATTATTTACATGGGCATGGGCGACTCAAAGGCAGCTGCATGACCAAAAGATCCCCACAGCACGGATGACAGCCCACAAAGGCTGCACCCCTAGCACCCCCTGTCCCCTTGCAGGTGGCTCCACTGAAGAGCCCCCTCTCCTACAGCAATTGTTCCTTACTTACATAACCTTGGGGTGTGGACTTGTGAGCCTTAGAATTTTCTGAACTTCCAGAACCTCCAAGCCTCATTGTTTCCACTTTTCAGGGGCTTTGCTTTACCCTTTAGGAGACACTGTTTCAATTCAGAGGAAGTAGGTACACAGTGGATGGCTGGTGGCCATGGCAATATACCCAGCAGGGTACCATAGTATGAATACTAAACCAAAGAATTGTTATCCCATGCCTATATGTCCAAGTCCTTTGCATATACCGTCTCTCATAATTCTCTCAATAATAGCCTTAGGAAAAAAAGACTATCTTCTTTATTGTGCAGGCAGAGGAAAGGGAGTAGCTTGCCCACATCCCTGTCTCCTTTGGTTCGTTCCCAAGCCCTAGCTTCTACATTCCATAGACAGCCTGTTTGCTGTGCTCCCTGACAAGAAGGGATGGCCACAGGCCGTATTTGCTGATCTGTGCAGCTACTCTAGCTTTAACACAAGCAGGAAGGTGGGGAATCTGAACAGGCATCTCTGCCTGCACTTGCCACACACATCTCAAAGAGCTTATTTGAGCACAAGTCACCCTCAACTACCTCCTGGGTTTTCTTCTTTTCTAAGTAATCACATGTGCTGTGACTTGAAACTATCCCCTACTTTCTCAAGCGCCCACACCCACCCTGCTGATGGCTTGTGAGACCAATTTTATTGATGCTCAGTGACAGACTAGAATAAATTTCAGTAACAGGGAACATCTTAAATTGTTTGCTAATCACAACTTTCCCCGCGTTGTAAATTTAGAAATAGTTATCGCTTCTGGATGCAGTCACTCTTCCTGTCATGGTATTTATGCTCTTTGGAACGGAAGTCAGGTTTCCTTAGTATCTCTCAGTACAGCTTACACGTTCAGGAAAACCATAGCTGGAGCTTCAGTTTTACCTCAGTTTTTTATCCAGGGTATGGTGAGGCAATAATTTATCACACACACACACACAGTCTTTTCCCCAAGTTTTGTTATAGAGTTAAGAAAACCTTGTCAGATAGGCCCCAAGGAGGCTGTGACATTCTTTTCCATCTGGTCTTTCAGGAGACTACCAGTGTGGAAGGAGAACATCCCAATTCTTCCTATAGACTCCGGTTGGATCTCTGCCTCACCTCACTACACCCTCAGAGCCTTCTTAGAGCTCTAGAGCCTAAACCCACATAAGAAACATCTCTCCATGTGGTCACACCAGCAGGGAGCCCTCTCCTTAGCTCACAGTGTCATTGCAGAACAAGGGCTCTCTCTTGTCTCTTGTTCAGTCTCTTTCCAGGCGCTTATGAAGAACTTTTAAGGTTTCAATAGGTATTTAAAAGTTAGGCCTCCCATTATGTTTTCCAATAGTAGTAGTGATGAACTTGGTGACGAACCATTAGCTACACAAAGTCCAATAGAAGCACTGACGGCCAGTTTGTCTTCAGTTTGCACAACCCAGTTCTAGGGCATTAATCTCTGTGGACAGATAAACAAGTCAGAGTTGTTTTCCTCTGTCTGGAATACACTGCCAGAGGCTGTAGGCTAAAGTGCTTTGTTTCCTTCTCTGCATGGATGGTTTCCAAGTGGTTATGAAATCATTTGCTCTATTGTATTTTCCTAAAGAAACAATATAATCTGGGTGAAAGTTTGTCATAGTCTGTCAAATCCTTAGGGTGTTCCTGTGACTTTTATTATTGTTGGCTTTCCTTTATTAGTCCTGCCAGCAAAGGGAGGCTCTGGTGTCTGCAGCGCTCCCTTTGATTCCGGATGCTCATTTCATATTTTTCAAAGAATGTTGACATGTTCTTACAACAGTGGATTTATCTGGAAAGAAAGCAAAACATACATTGCCCCCTGCCCGATTTTGGAAAATGTCAGTGTATGGATATACATGGAGAGAGAGTCAGAGCAGAGACAGACAGACCCTGGGTAGTAACATGATGAAATTCTGCACTTGGGCGTGGTAACTGCTATGTTGTACATTTAGAAGAAACTGATTTAGAGTACTTATGTATGGAATTCTCAAAAAAAAAATTTTTTAATTAGAAAAGGAAAGGCGGGGAGTGGTGGTGCACATGTTTAATCTCAGCACTCAGGAGGCAGAGGCAGGCAGATCTCTGAGTTTGAGGCCAGCTTGGTCTACAGAGTGAGTTCCAGGACAGCCAGAGAAAACCCCGTTTCAAAACAAACAAACAAAAAATAAAAAGAATTCAAAAGCAAGCTGACTCTTCCTGGAGTGCTGGCTGTGATGAAGTGACACCTTCTGGTACAAATGGGTACTGTATGTTAGCAAGTGTCCTCACTTTTATTTTCATTAACCTTTTAATATCTTTTGGTTTATATATATTGAGGTTTTAAAATCAATAATTCACATATTTTCATAATAGTGTGACAAGTCAAAATTGTACTATTAATATTGTACCAACAATCATGGAAACCAAAGTGTTTTCTATGATATTTCTAGTATTGATTGGTTTGTTATAATTACTGCATTTTGTAGCTGGAGATTATATAGCTATTTTGAATCATGCAATTCTACTGTGTAATTTTTGCACTATGTATATTTGCTGTGCATGGTACTTGGTTACACAGGATGTTTTCATGCATATATGTATACACACACACACACACACACACACACACACACAATGTATTTTGAATCTACTCTCCTCATATCACCTGCCTTCACTTTCCCCATCCCTCATCGTATTCGTCCCTTTGTTCCCCTGGACAGTTTATGGTTATTTTACATATCTGTGAAAAAATCTGGACACAACAAGTGGGAAAAACAAGCAGTGTTTGTCTCTCTGAGACTGACTTAATTTGATTAACATAATCATCTCCATTTGTTTCCATTTTCCTGTGAATGGCAGAACTTTATTACTTTTGAGAGGATGTAGCCTACAGTGGCCTTGAACTCACTATGCTGGGAAGGGTGGCCTTGGACTTTGACATCCCGTCTTCACCTCCCTTATGAGGAAATAGTCCTTCCCTTCATAGTCACTTTGAGATTCCCTTCCTGAAGCGCTGTTGGATTCTGCAGAAAGCCTTTTCTCCAAATACTGAGGTGGTCATGTGATTCTGCTCATTTGTGAATGTACTACATTTAGGCCATTTCTGCATTTCTGAATGAAGACAGCATGATCATGGTGAATGACATCTTCCCATGCACTCTGTGCTGGCTAGTTTTGTGTCAACTTTACACAAGCGAGGGTCATTTGGAAGGAGAGAACCTCAGTGGAGAAAATTCCCCCATAGGCTGCCCTGCAGACAAGCATGAGTGACGTTTTCTTGATTAATGCTTGGTGTGGGAAGGCCTAGCCCACCAAGGGTTGTGTTACCCCTAAGTCAGTGATCCCGACTGCTGTAAAACAGGCCAAGCAAGCCATAAGGAACAAGTCATGGCTTGAAGAAGAGGATCAAGAAACCCCTCCATTGCTTCTGTTCTAGTTCCTGCTGTGGCTTTTCTCAGTGGTGGGCTAATAATCTATAGGTGAAATAAACCCTTTCATTTCATCCCCAAGGTGATTTGGGTCATGGTATTTATCACAGCAATAGAAATTCTAACTAAGACATACTCTTTTTAAAACATTGTTTTTCATTTTGCATACTAGCCCCAGTTTGCTCTCCCTCCCCTTCTCCCTCGGCCCCTCACCCCCATCCGACCCCTATGCCCCCACCCACTCCTCTGACGTGATATTTTCTTTATGATCTAACAAATAAAGCTTGCCTGAAGATCATAGTGCTAAGCTAGTTAAGAAAATGTCAGGCAGTGGTGGCGCACACCTTTAATCCCAGCACTTGGGAGGCAGAGGCAGATGGATCTCTGTTAGTTCAAGGCCACCCTGGGCTACATGAGATTGAATCTGTCTAATAGACAAACAGAGCTCCCACAAAGGTGACCCCAGCACTTGGGATCGTATACCTTTCTTTGGTCCTAGTACTAGGGATGTAGTGTCAGAAGTGATATAACTGGGCAGAGAGAGGACTATAAGACAGGAGGATTCGTAGAGACAGCAGTCTGAGGAGCAGTGCAGTCTGAGGAATGGTGTCATCTGAGGAATGGTGCAGTGTGAGGATACAGTCTGAGGACAGGATGGCCCCTTTGGTCTGAGCCCCTTTGGTGTGAGAACGCCCTAGTGGCTGGCCACTTTGCTTCTCTGATCTTCAGCATTAACCCCCAAATCAGGCTCCAGATTTTTATTATTAACAACAATTAGAATTTGTGCTACATCCATCACTGTCTTCTGACCTATGAATATACCAAGTTTGCATGTGGCAGGCAGATAAAACTCTTACACATAAAACTCGTACACATAACATAAAATTTAAAAAGTAATTCTGGCCGGAGGTGGTGGTGCACTCCTGTAATCTCAGGAGGCAGAGGCAGGTGGATCTCTGTGCATTCAAGGCCAGCCTGGTCTACAAAATGAGTTTCTGGTCAGCCAGAGCTATACAGAGAAACCTTGTCTCAAAAACAGAAAGGAAGGAAGGAAGAAAGGAAGGAAGGAAGGAAGGAAGGAAGGAAGGAAGGAAGGAAGGAAGAAAGATATTCTGGTTATAAAGCAATTTTTCAAAGGCTATACCATTAATAACATATATATACATATATATATATATATATATGTATATATATATATATATATATATCTTATAATGAAGGTAAGAAAATGTCAACTGTAATTCTAAAATACTCTGTCCTGTAATTCTATTGATAACATTTACAGACTATAGAGCTAATATAAAATTTTAAATTGAGCTTTGGACATCCTGGAATGATAGAAAGCAATTTTTGGTTTCATTGCAGATCCTATAGCTAATTCATTTTGAAATTTTGGGCAATCTTCAAGATTTAAAATTTAACTGTATGTAACTAGAGATAATATTATTCCATGCTTTCACTTGATTCATAGTATAGAGAGAATTCATTGAGGCATTTGATAGGAAATTACTTTAGAAACCATAGTGCTAGCCTCATGTAAGATAGTGATACTTTGGATAAAAATTTCCTGACCTACCATAGACATCCATCTGCCTGCTGCTTCATGTATTTACATTATTTTCTTGACCAGCTCTAGCACACAAGATTCATTCTTTTAAATGAACTCAAGTTTTAAAAAAATCTAGCCTTTTAAATGATGGTCGGAATCTTTTTTTCCCTCCATTTTTTTTAATTTGAATTAGAAACAAGATTGTTTTACATGTCAATCCCAGTTCCCTCTTCCTACCCTCCTCCCCTGATCCTTCCCCCAACTAACACCCTACTTATCCCATACCCTTTCTGCTCCCTAGGGAAGGTGATGCCTTCCATAAGGGGTCTTCAGAGTTTGTCATATCCTTTAGGTTAGGGCCTAGGCCCACCCCCATGTGTCTAAGCTCAGGGAGTATCCCTCTATGTGGAATTGTCTCCCAAAGTCCATTCCTATGCTAGGGATAAATACTGATCCACTACAAGAGGCCCCATAGATTTCTGAGGTCTCCTCACTGACACCCACATTCATGGGGTCTGGATCAGTTCCATGCTGGTTTCCCAGCCATCAGTCTGGGGACCAAGAGCTCCCCGTTGTTCAGGTCAGCTGTTTCTGTGGACCCCTTTGCTCATCATTCCTCCTCTGCAACTGGATTCCAGTTCAGTTCAGTGTTTAGCTGTGGGTGTCTGTTTCTACTTCCACCAGCTGCTGGATGAAGGCTATACGATGGCATATAAATTAGTCATCAATCTCATCATCAGGCATTTAAAGTAGCCTCTCCTCTGTTGCTTAGATTGTTAGTTGGTGTCATCCTTGTAGATCTCCAGACATTTCCCTAGTGCCTGATTTCTCTTTAAACCTATAATGTCTCCCTCTATTATGGTATCTCTTATTTTGCTCTCCTCTATTCTTCCCCCAACTCAACCTTCCTGCTCCCTCATGTCCTCCTCACCCCTCCTCTTCTCCCCTTCTCATTCTCCTAGCTCCCTCTCCCCTTCCCCCATGCTCCCAATTTGCTCAGGAGATCTTGACCCTTTCCCCTTCTCCGGGGGACCATGTATGTCTCTTTTAGAGTCCTCCTTGTTGCCTAGCTTCTCTGGTGGTGTGGATTATAGGCTGGTAATCCTTTGCTCTATATTTAAAATCCATATATGAGTGCGTATATTCCATGTTTGTCTTTTTGTGCCTGGGTTACCTCGCTCAGAATGCTTTCTTCTAGTTTCATCCATTTGCCTGCGAATTTCAAGATTCCATTGTTGTTTTGTTTTTGTTTTTGTTTTTTCTGCTGAGTAGTACTCCATTGTGTAAATGTACCACATTTTCTCTATCCATTCTTCAGTTAATATGGAATCTAGGTTGCTTCCAGGTTGTGGCTATTACAAATAATGCTGCTATGAACATAGTTGAACAGATGTCCTTGTTGTATGAATGTGCTTCTTTTGGGTATATGCCTAAGAGTGGAATTGCTGGATCTTGTGGTAGACTGATTGTTGTTTTCCTGAGGAATGATGTCAGAAATCTTAATAGATTTTACAACATTATTGAGGAAGATATTATAAATATTATAAATTCTGGGTCCAGAGAGCTGCCTTAGTGATTAAAAGTGCTTGCCATGCAATCCTGATTACCTGAGTTTGATCCCTGGAACCCACATAAAACACCCAAAAGCCTTTGGGATCCCAGCATTCCAATTGTGAGTTTGGGAAATGGAAGCAGTAGAATGAATGAACCAAAAACTCATGGGCCCGCCATCCTGGAGTCTGCTGCATACAGTAGAAAACAAGTCATACATTGTATCAACGAGGTGGAAGACAGGAACCAATTCCCCAAAATCGTTCCCTGATCTGTAGGGGAAATCCTGTTTAGAGGTGATGCTGGTTTGGGGCTGGACACAGGTAACTAACCACGCCAGTTTGAGGCTGGACACAGGTGTCGCTGACCACTTCCACTTGGGCATGGTCAGAGTGACATGGGAAAGGTTTAAGTAGTTAGTAGAATGCATGCTGGCCCTTTCTCTCTCTCTCTCTCTCTGCCACCTGGCTAATCCGACTTGCATGAGTACTATTTCTTAATAAACTGCCTGTGATCAATCTAGATCTGGCTCCACATTTTGTTCAGCTTTACTGATCTACATACAAACACACTAAATAAAATTTAAGATATTATTTGCTGTGTATTGTAATTTCAAATACAGAACAATTTCTGTTATTTTTCACACATTTTGAGAACACATGATCTATATGAAGAACACCTACTTGTAAACTTTATGTAATGAAATAATTTCTTTGTTTTTCTTTTTCAGATAATACTAAATATTCATGTACTACAGGACGCCCAGGTTTTTTTAATGCTTACAAGACATTAGGAGAGTTTGTAGTAAATCCAGTACTCACTTTGCAACACTTACAGCAAGGGTGTTAATAGCCTTAAATAAGTAAGAAACATATTAAGAATATTTTAATCATAATTGTAATTAGTCTGGGTAACATCTGCAAATCAACTGGCAGGAAGTCTTTTGCAATCCACATCATGCTTTCTCCTGGTTTGTCTCTACTGGGAGGGGATCCGGGGACCCTGATTGGTAGTAAGTAAAGAAAAGAGTCTATTGTGTCTGGAAACTGTTAATATTAACTGTCTGCTAAATGTTAAGTGTGTGATTCATCCCCAGGGACGGGAACCCTCTGATAGATGACGAAATAGCAGGAATGCTCATCGGCCTGCTACTCGCAGGGCAGCACACCTCCTGCACCACCAGTGCCTGGATGGGCTTCTTGGCCAGAGATAAACCACTTCAAGAAAAGTGCTTCTTAGAACAGAAAGCAGTGTGTGGCGAGGACCTGCCTCCCTTAACTTATGAGCAGGTTTGTGCACAGTTTGAGGCTTTCTGTTCACTAGAGAGCTTCAACTGGTAGGCTTTTAGAAACCTTTCTCCAACCTTAGGTAAAAGACAGATCCGAGTTATTGCTTCTCTAAGCCTCTCAGGTGGGTTTTGTACGAGGTTTTAGAGCTCTTGGCCCATTTCTTTGGTGCTTGGCTTTAATGTCTGGCCTCTGAACATGGAGTATATCACAGAATACTGTGTTTTTATGAAGGCCAGGAGACTTGGATTACGTGGAATTCTATGGGCTGTGCTAGGGCAGAAATGTCCTCAAATGGTAATGTCAGTATTGGGGGCTAGAAATTGATAGAGGCACTGCACCCAGCTCGTGGGGCGTGACAGCAGAGGAGAGCTCACTGTGTAACTGGGCAGCTACTTCTGAAGCTCACCCTGGTCTTACCATTTTCCTTTTATATTTTGTTTTGACACTTTATTAAAATGGTATGTTACATTCAGATATCTTAGCATAAATCCACATCTGTGTGTGTTGTGTGTGTGTACTTCTTAATTTTTGTCTGCTAAGAATAATCATATACAAACATATATAAACATATACTAAATAATATAATAGAGGATATATATTGTAGTTTTATTGTGTCATCTTTGACTGGTAATATGCCAACTCCCTCTTAGGAATTAACTTCCTCCTTCACGAATTAACCTTAATCCCTTCAGAGAGTCATATCTTTAATGACCACCCATTATTAGGCTTTTAAAAATGCTCCATTACTTCTTACCATCACCATGTGAAGCTTTGGGGAACACTTTTTGGGGGAAGGAAGAGAGTTTCACTGTGTAGCTCTTGGCTGGCGTAGAACTTGCAGTGTAGACCAGGCTGTCCTCAAACTCAAGAGGTCCCTGCATTGGCTTCCGAGTGCTAGTGGCTGGTGAACATATTTAACGACTTCCAAATGTAACAGTGGGTTAAGCTTCATCCAAGTTCGGGGCATCATTGTCTCCAATAATATTCTACAATATGCACATACTGCATGTTACTTAGTCATTTGTCTATTATTTAGACATTAGGTTACCTCCTGTCTGTGAGGTACGTACTTAGGAGTGGCTTGCTGGGTCACATAGCAACTACGTGTTTGATGTACTGAGCTGCTATAATGTTTTCCAAGCATTGGCTCCCCTCTTAACCTCATCAACAGTATTGACACATGTTCTGAAGCTCACTTTTGCTTGTTACCTGTCCTGGCTGTAATGCATGTGAAGTGGTCTTTTGAGCTGAGTGCCTTTTCCCTGATGGCTAAGATGAGTAGTTTGCAATGTTTTCTTAGAAGGTGTCTGTAACGATAAATCTTTCTGCCAGTCGCCTCCTTCCGCTGTCATGCTATGGCTCCCAAAAAACACTCAGAGTCTTATGTTAGTTACAGTGCTGCTGAGCAATGACTAGGATTTCTTATCTGCTTTCTCAGTCTTAAATATCAGCCACAACTATTAATCTATATATTTTATAAAGACTTAGCTTATCGAGGACACTGGCCTTGTGTGTCCTGTCTTCCTGGGCTCACATGGAGACTTCATCTCTTACTATACATTTCTCAAAATCCTCTTCGCCTCCTAGCCCTGCCTAACTTGCTCCCCTATTGGCCAACAGTGCTTTATTTATCAACCAATAAGACAAGCATATACACAGAAGGACCTGCCCCATCAGATGTCTGTTCAGATCCTGCCCCTGTATATTATAGGCTGCCTTTCACTGTCCCTAGCATGTGTGTGTTTTCAAAAGGGGTGAAGACTTCCTAACCCTGCTGCTTTACCCTTCATCTCCTCCTACTTTCAGGTCTTTGACCTGTTTTGAATTCAATTGGAATATAATGAGAGATGAGACCACTGTACCTGCTTTGTATGTAGAAATCCATTTGTCTCAGCACTGTTGGTTGGAAACACTGATTTCGCCATGAATGGTGTTGTCAAAAATCTATTGGCCATAAAATGTAAGGCTTTATTTCTGAACCCTGAATTCCACTCTATCAAGCTGGTGTCTAGCTCATGTGTTAGCTATATGTTTACTTTTGTGACTTTTGAATTTCCCAAGTGTGACTCTGATCTTTTCCAAATGTTACTAATGAGGTTTACAAAGTGGAATCAGAAATAGATTGATAACAGGTAGTTTATTAAGGAATAGTACTCATGCAAGGGAGCCAGTGACCAGGTTTGCACTGGAGCAGGATGGACCCACAAGATGCTTCCTAGTCAGCTCAGCCAGGAGAAAGAGAAGAGGGGCCACCTGAGTGCCTCCATCCTACTTAAACCCTTGTCAGGTCACTCTGGCCAGGCCCAATTGGACGTGGTCAGCGGTACCTCTTAATCAGGGTTTCTCTCTACATGTTATAGATATTCCTAGTTCCTTCAATGTTTATAAGAATTTAAAGTCAGCTTATCAATTTCTGCAAAAGACAACAAACCTACTGCAGGGCAAAAGGGGAGGGATATGCCAGGTTTTGTGACGCACACCTTTAATCCCAGCACTTGGGAGGCAGAGGCAGGGGATCTTTGAGACTTTGAGGCCAGCCTGGAATACAGAGTGAGTTACAGTGACTTAGTGAGACCCCATCACAAATCACACCCCTAAAGTGGGGAGGTGAAAGCCTGACGGTAGCTTCCTTCCTTCATGGAGCCTTCTGGCATTTCTCTGCATTACAGGCTAACTCCTGTCACCACAGAAGACCATGTAGTGTCTACAAGTTCCATGCGTTCTACTCTCACCCAGAAAAAAGGGAGCGGCCACTAGGCAGTGCTGTCTTCATTAATGTATTCCATGGTGCTTACCCCCCAGCTTATCCTATACAAGCTGATGAAGGGAATGAGAAGCCAAAAACCTACAGTGAGTACTGGAAGAGGCAGGCAGGTCAGAAGCCAGCAGTAAGATAAACTCTTACTGCTCCTCTGTAGAGCCGCTGGAGCAGACAGAGGCTGAGCTTCCCTCAGCTTGCCACCTCTTTCTGCTTCATCTGGGAACTAAGTTTCTTGACAGTAATCCCTGAATGGCTTCCAGTTAAAAACCTGTGCCTTATTTCCAAAGAAAATGAAGTAAGGGCTGGAGAGGTGGCTCAGTGCTTAAATGTTGAGGAAAAATCAGTCTGTGGGGCCTAGCTCAGGAGGTTTGAGAAGGTGCAATGCTAAATTTAAACTGGACTGGGGGTCATTCTTATGAGACAGTTACTAAGAGTTTGTGGTTTCTGGTCAGCTGAAGAATCAGCAAGAGTAACACAAAATACTTCTATTTAGAATAAATGTATTTCATTCTGATTATAAAGCCTACATGGGCCTTTGTCACAACTATTTGGGAGCTGAGTTTATATGCTGTGACTACTTAGTGCTATAAATATCCTTGGAGACCTGAATTATGTGTTCACATATTCTATTTGTCAGTAACTAGCTGCACTGTCTTGAAGTATTGGCCTATAATTTCATCCTTTGTAATAGTAGTACCACCTTAAATTCCTCTGATTTCAGTTACATTATATGCCACTTTGACTGATTATAGGTCAGTTTTATGTCTATTTTTACAGGATTTTCATTTTGAAACTTAAACAAAGCTGCCCCATTTTATTGAAGACATTATGTAAATTTAGTCCTTTGAAACTCCACTGTTGGGGCTCAGTGGGGAAAGTGAGTGCCACACAAGGGTGAGGATCAGAGTTTGCATCCCGGGCATATTAACATTGAGCTGGCACAGCAACATGCCTGGGATCCCAAGCTCAAGAGGCAACAATGGGTAGGACCTGTGGAGCAAGCTGGCTAGCAACATGACCTAAAGGAGTTCTTGTTACCCTTGGAAGTAGCAGGTTGCCAAGGAATGATGCATCTCCTCCTTTATGACATAACCTCAGTGTGAGGGAAAAATACCCTGACCTAGGGGAACTGTTCAGTTATTGCTGGACGCAGACTAGTTTTAAGCTTCCGGTGATGGCTACCCTTTTGAGGAACAGTGTAAAGAATATTACATAAAGGTAGGCTCTCTTACTTAGTCTTTGTGCCTTTAGCCTTGAAGGGGAATGAGCAGTTAGGTCACTAGAAGGTTCCCCACGTAGAACTAATGTTCAGGTAGACACCCAGGTCTAGGGACCCAGGTGACCCAATGTAAAGGAGATTCTAAAGAAAAAGACATCCAAACAGACCCTTCACTGTAGCTTCTCTAAACAGTAATAGCAGAGACCATGAGACTTTCCCAGTGGCTTCTGGTCTCATTCAGAGAAAAGGGCACCGTTCTGACAATGGCCTTCAGAATTCAGTCTGGCCTTCTGTCACCTCTGTGATTTCATGTCTAATCTCCCCCTCATCCATCCCATTCTTAGTTAGCCATCTTTGTGAAGCGCTCTCCCTTAGGACACCACTCAGCTGTACTTTGGATCTGTTGCTGACCTCAGTCCCACTCAGCTCACCACTTTATCCTTTTCAAGCCTTTGCTAAAACACTATCTTCTCGGCAAAGGACCTGAGTGGAAAATTACATATAGGAATAAAGGAAGTGTGTGACTTGAGGGTACAATTGAGCAGGTGTCATAAGAAACAGCAGTAATTCCACAGACTTGCCCTGATAATAGATGTCATCGCAGGTGACAATGTGCGATATGTGTATCTTTTATATATGAAATATACAGATATATGATTGGTGATTACTAACGGGAAATGTGGAAATAGTCTTTCAACTTTAGAAGGCGATCATAAAGAAAGCTGGGGCAGCAGGAGTTGTTCTCCTAGAAGGAGAACTTGGGTGGGCGGGACAGGCTGGGGCCAGAGGGAGGCACTTGGGGTGGGGATAAGGAAAGAGTCGGGTGTCCTCGGGGTTCCCCCTCACTTGGGTTGATAGACCCTTGCCATCCCTCGCCACCATACTCCCCACTGCGGCTTGTCGTCTCCATTCCGCCGCTGCTTTTGAACTTGGAAACCACTGTGCTGTGCCAGAAGCTCCGAGTCCCGGGAGGAGTGGGTGTCGGGCTCAGGCCAGAGCCTCAGACCCGGGCGAGCCGGGGTGGGGTGGGGGGGGAGTGGGCACCTGCCGAGCCAGGCTCGCACCTGTGCGGACCGCTCGCCCTCCCGAGTGTGAGCTTGGGGACGAAGATGGCGGTGGCGATGGCGGGGCCCGTGGGGACAGCAGGAGCGGCCGGTGAGCGCCGAGCTCGCCCCGGGCGGCCGCGGAGCTCGGGCTGCTGGCGTCTGAACAGATCTTTCCTCTCCCCCTTCCCCGCCTGGCCGGCAGACGCGATGGAGGAGGAGGAGAGACGGAGGAGGATTGAGCACCGTGGTGGGAGCCGGCGGGAGGCGGGGCCGGGGGCGGGGCTCGGGGAGGGGAGAGGCGGGGCCTGGGCCTCGGGGAGGGGCTGGGGAGAGCCGCCCCCTGTGGCTGCAGCAGGAGACACGATGCCTGCACAGCCAGGCTCCTTTCTTCCTCGTGGGTGCCACGCAAAACCCTGTCTTAGCCCCGCCGTAAACGGCCAGGGAATTGCTTTGCAGCCTCCGCCCTTTCACTTTCTAAAGGGAGTTTTGTGAGTGCTTCAGGCTCTGAGCTTTCTGAGTGGGTGTCTAGGGGCTTCTCTATTCTGGGGGCCACCCGTGTGCTGGTCACCAGCCTGCTGCCTTTAGGTGTCAGGGTGGCACTCTTGGGTGTGTGTGATTGGCCCGTGACAGCTGCCTCCCCAAGGCGTGACTTGAGTGTATCTCAAGTGCCAGCTGTGAACTCGGCTGTAGGGGCGGTTTTAGAAGCGTTTTTTCCTCCTCCTCCTCCTCCTCCTCCTCCTCCTCCTCCTCCTCCTCCTCCTCCTCCTCCCTCCTCCTCCTCCTCCTCCTCTTCCCCTTCTCCTTCTCCTCCTCTTCATCCTCCCCCTCCTCCTTTATCTTCTTCTTTTCCTCCTCCTTTTTCTCCTCCTCCTCCTTCGTCTTCTTCTCTTGTATATTTCTGTAGAAGGTCTTGTCATGGCAGGTGACCTTTTCCAGTGTGTGGAATGGAACTTCTGAGCACCTAAAGGTTCTACAAATTAAACTGCACCTGTAGAATTGCTGTTATGTATTTGGTGACTTTAATTTTGTGTGGGTATGCGTGTCCGGCAAGACTTGTAAACAATCCAGAATTCTATGTAGGTATCCTTCAGTGGGCTGAATGAATAATTTCACATAATTCACATAAATTCACATGAACTGAATGTCATGATTTCTTTCTGAAATCACCTCTTTGAGCTTACTTTTGCCTTCCTTTCTTCCTAAAATGAAGTTACCTTTGAGATATTATGTTGTCATAGGTGGGGACAATTAAGTTATGTTTGAAACTGTTATTCCTATTGTACTGTCTGGCTTTGTGTCAACTTGACACAAGCTATAGTCATCCAAGAGGGGGGTGTCTCAATTGAGAAAATGTCTCCTTAAGTTCTAGCTATAGGCAAGTCCATAGGGCATTTTCTTAGTGATTGATGGGGGTGAACCCAGCCAATTGTGGGTAGTGCCACTCTGGGCTGGTGGTCCTGGGTTGTTTAAGAAAGCGGGTTGAGCAAGCCATGTGGAGCAAACCAATAAGCAGCACCAAGGCCCCTTCACCAGCTCCTCCATTCAGATTCGTGACCTGCTTGAGTAACTCCTGACTTCCTTTGATGATGAACTATGGTATGGAAATAGAAGCCAAATAAAGTCTTTCCAAGTTGCTTTGGTCTCGGGGTTTCATCCTAGCAATAGTCACCCTAAGGCATCTATCTTCCTTTTTTCTAATCTCACATTAACAGAGGAAAGCAGGTCAGTAATGAATGAAGGGTGGTACTGCAGAGATATGGTGGTAGGTGCTCAGGATTAGTTTGTTACAGAATATGTGCAGTAGCTAACTTTGTATTTCTAGAATATGGTTAGCTGACTTTCCGATAAGAGTCCTCTATGTAAGGTCTAGATTTGAATCTGTCTGTGTAGCATTCTATATATAACTGGAGGAACGGGGGAATCAGCATCTTTAGAAGCCCAGCTTTGCTTACCATTGTGCAACTTGAGGAACTGAGCTCTTTCCGTACATCAAAGGAATTGAAGATGGAGTATGCATCCTTTCCAAACATGGAGACTTTGATTAGACAGCATTTTTCCTGCTGTTACTCCGCCTCCTCTTCCTTCCTTTCTTTCTTTCTTTCTTTCTTTCTTTCTTTCTTTCTTTCTTTCTTTCTTTCCTTTTCTTTTCCAAGTCTTAGACCATAGTCCAGGGTAGCCTTGAACTCAATGTGTAATCCAAGCTGGCTTCAGAATAGGATAGTTCTCCTGTACTGGATTTAAGTTGGTGTAAATCATTTTATAACATATCTATAATGTATACATCAAGAACTGTTTCTAAAATGATCATTTTTGTGTTCTATATAAATGAAAATTGTCAGCCGGACATTGGTGGCGCACGCCTTTAATCCCAGCACTTAGGAGGTAGAGGCAGGTGGATCTCTGTGAGTTCGAGACCAGCCTGGCCTACAAGAGCTAGTTCCAGGACAGCTTCCAAAAGCCACAGAGAAACCCTGTCTCAAAAAACCAAAGAAAAAAATAATAAATGAAAATTGTCAGTGGAACAACTTGCCAAACAATTTACTTAAGAAAGATTTCTTTGAAGGCTCTAGGTCTTTGTATTGGTTTTTTTCGGTGTGATTAAAGAGCTCAAATTTAAGTAGTGGTGGTGAGTATTTGTTTCATAGAAAATAAATTATATAAGAAGGGAAATCCAGGCTGTTGAGATGGCTCAGTATTCAAAGTGCTTGTTTGTGCAAGCAAAGTTCAGGTTCCCAACAGTCATATAAGAAGCCAGGCCTGGTGGTGTGAGTCTGTAATGTCATCAAAGGGAGACATAGATGGAGATAGAGAGATGCCTGGAACTTGCAGGCCAGCCTACCTAGCCAAGACTGAGTAACTTCTACAGTGGTGAGTGATACAGGATGGTTCCTGCAGTCAACCTCTGGCCTTCCATGCACACACTCAGGCAAGTACACCTACACACACACACACACACACACACACACACACACACACACTACTCACGAGCATACTCAGTGAAATTTCATATAGGGGAAAACACCTATATGAAGTTCAATTAGGGAAACACACCAAATTTGTTATACATTTTTTTTCAAGATTTACTTATGGCTGTAAGTATGGTGTTACTAAAATTCAAGCTAGACATAATTCTAGATAATTGAAGCCTGAGTGAAGCCTGCTGTCCGTATTAAGAAGAGGTGTGATGATTTTGTTTTCATAACACTTATACTATGATACTGTTTTATAGCCACTACTTTGTCATAAGTACTGTCATTAGTGGTTGGCATCTATTTTTCATAAGGGTTCCTATAGTTCACCCATCATTGAGATATATTTGGGATGATAATTCTGACTAGATGATGGTGTTTTATATGTCCTGGTCCAATGGTAGACACATTGGATGATATTAAAGAAAACTCTGACCTTTTACATTTTTCTTTCTGCCATGGCAGCTGAAAGTGTTTGCTGCTCTTTTAGCCCCAAATGTTTTAATACTCATCCACTTCTTTCATAACTTTCATTAGTGTTTACCATTTTAGTGATAGCTGTGTCCTTGTTTTAATTTTTGTTGGCTAACTTTTTGAAAAGAAACCACAGGTGGAAGAGGTGCCCAGGATTAAACATCTCTTTTATAAACAAATAAGAAAGGCACACTGATGTGGATGGTGAGTAAATTGTATGAATAGGTGGCACTAGCCTATGGTGGTGATTTGCAAATGATTGAGGGCTGGAAAGCAGCAGCCTCTGCAATTTAATTTCCATTATTTCCTTTATAGATGAGGCTGCAAGCCACACTTAGAGCTAAATCTTTTGGCACAAGCTAATCATCTTTAGTGTAAAGTTAACATCCCAGAAAACCCACGAAGGATGATGCACATGACCTCATGTGTGTGTCATGCTCTGAGACATTTGAAAGCCACAGATAATACTCTGAGTGCCTGCCGCACTCTCCAACTTCTGACTCTGAGCTGATTGTCTTCTTTCGGACATTTTCATTTCTAAGTCCTGATTCAGAAACATCCAGTCTCTGTGCAGTGCAATAGTAATTTCTGTATTAAAGACAGAATGAGCGTCCTTTGTTTTGTCACTCCTTTTTAGTGATAATTTGAGTATAATAAAATGACCCAGAGCTTTAATAATGCTAAAAAGAAAATCATAGATGATAATGCTGCTTTAACCCCACCCCCAGTCCCATAGCTTGCTCTGTATCGACAAAGAAAAGCCCGACGTGATGGGCAGACTACTAAGAAGACTAAAAAAATTTCAAGCTGTAAACAAGATGAACACAGCTCAAATATTAATGAAGGAACAGATGAGATGTTCAAGAATGGTTGTGAAGGTGTAGAGTCTGACGTGACTCCAGATCCCACTGAAATGAGAGTTCTTACCAGTGGCCAAACAGAGAATCCTACTAAAGTCTTAGTTGAGGTGAGTGCTTCCAGATTTTCAGCATAGTTCTGAGTGGAACTTCAGAGTAACGAGACTGGCCATCAGCACACTGTGCAGTTTAATTATGACTCTTGTCCCTTCTTGCAAATTTCAGCAGTGTGGTAATAACTAGACCTAAATTATTTAATAACCTGTGAGGGAGCTCTGTGGGCTTCATTCAACAGCTGTTTATTGAGCACTCACAATGCAAAGATTCGGAAGGCAGATATAAAGAAACCAGTGTACTCCTCTCAGACCCATGCCAGCCACAGTGCACCCGTATGCCTGCATGATGCATGCATGTGTGCATGTTTGTGTCCATGCGTGTGCATGCATGTGTGTTTATGTGCATGTTTGTGTGTACACATGCGTGTGTGTTTATGTGTATGTTTGTGTGCATATTTGTGTGTTCATACATGTGTGGGTTTGTATGCATGTATACATTTGTATGTGATACAGCAGCCAATATATTCTTTGATTGGTGGAAATTTGCAAAATCTTATTGCCAATCCCTTTCTACTTTGTAAAACAAGTGCTTCCTTTCTTGAAAAAGTAAATGTTTTACAGTTTTCAGTCCATGAAAAAGCTTCCTAACTTGCATCTCCAGTTTGGCACTTCTGCCCTGACTCTGGTTCTTTGTTGGGAGAAACTCTGTGTAACACTGGGCTGGAAGGGCTATGGACATAATAGCTTTAGTTGATTATATTTCCACCTTATTTCTCAAGTTATCCTTCCCCTCTTTTTAAAATAATAAATCTAACATGTTGGAGGGTTGTACAAGACAAATAAACAGAAGAAAAGGAGGCCAAGAGAAGCCACAAGAATCAGAGACCAATAACCACCAGTGCTTACTTACTGAACTTCTGATATGGGCAGTGGGAATGAATGAATCAGGCTATGTTGGAGAAGTCTCAGCAACACTGAGGCTGAGATAATTTTATGTTAAACAATCAGACTTTTTTATCAAAACGGAATACATAAAATGGCAGTTGCAAGCTAGACAGGGTATTTAAGATTAATGTCTAACACTAATTGTTCAGCCAAGTTCTCCCTTCATTGCTGACTTCTCAGGAACAGGAGAAATATAGGTGGTCTGTTTGCTTCACTCCCTGAGGGAATGCCTTAGTTTCTCGGGAACTGAAAGGTGCACAAAGCTCCCAGGAGCCTTAAGCTCAAACCCAAATAAGTGAAATGATGCTTGCCTCTCAAGGCAGCTAGATAATGCCAACTGCATAATTTCCTGGAAAGATTCACTCGTTTACACATTCAGGAATCCCTTAGGAACACCAAACTGGAAGCTATAATGCGTATGCAGAGGATTGTGTGCATGTCTGTGCAGGTCCTATGCATGATGCGTCAGTCTGTGAATTCACATGAGCTTGGATCATGCTGATTCACTGGCCTTTCTTTTCTTGCTGAGCCTCATCCCTTTTCACTCAGTGAGTTTGTATAGATGTTGCTTTTTAGCAATGGGGCCTTGCTGTCTGTCAGTTTGTGGAGAAGAAACTATAGTCTTTGGCAACAGCCTGAATTGTTTGAGAATCCATGGGACCTGCTCAGTCAACAACTCAATTAGATGTAACTCAGTGTAGTGGAAGCTTCATTTAGTCACATGGCGCTCTGTGTCCTTCATTTTTTAGCAGTTTCATTTAGATCACCTTCATACATGAAGCTTTTACTGTATTAGGTTTCCATACAGCCCCTTAATTTTATTTAGCTGTCTCTCCAAGAATTCCTTCCCTTGTTCCCTGTCCAGCCCCATCCGTAACTATCCTCTCTTTCATTCCTAATGAGATCTATCTGTAAACCCCTTAGTTCCTTACTCTATACCCAACCTCTTCAATTCTATGGATTGTAGCTTGGTTATTGCTCTGGCTACTCTTATGTCAAGTTGACACAACCTAGTGTATCTGAAAGGAGAGAGTATCAATTGACCAAATACCTTTATAAGATTCAGGTGTGAGGTATTTTATTAATTAATGCTGGATGGGGAGGGCATAGCCCATTGTAAGTGGTGCCACCCCTGGGCTGGTGGCCCTGGTTTCTATAAGAAAACAAACTGGCCTGGTGTTGGTGGCTCATGCCTTTAATCCCAGCCCTCAGGAGGCAGAGGCAGGTGGATCTCTGTGAGTTTGAGACCAGCCTGGTCTACAAGAGCTAGTTCCAGGACAGCCTCCAAAGCCACAGAGAAACCCTGTCTTGAAAAAAAAAAAAAGAAAAGAAAGAAAAGAAAAAAGAAGAAAACAAACTGAACAAGTCAGTGAAGCAAACCAGTAAACAGCACCCCTCCATGGCCCCTCCATCAGCTCTTGCCTCCAGATTCCTGCCCTGATTGAGTTCCTGTCCTGAATTACTTCATTACGAACAGTGATATGGAAGAGTAAATCTAATAAACCCTTACCTTCCCAGTATCCTTTTGGTCGTGGTGTTTCTTCAAAGCAATAGAAACCCTAAGACAGTTACCATTGACTTGAAAACTAATATCTACATAAAAGTGAATGCATACCACATTTGTCTCTCTGGGTCTGAGATATGTCACTCACAATGACTTTTTTCCTAGTTTCCACCAATTTACCTGGAAATTTCATAATTCAGTTTTTTAAATGGCTGAGTTAAAAATACTCCATTGTGTAAATATATCACATTTTCTTTATCCATTCTTCTGCAGAGGAACATCAAGTTGTTTCCAAGTTCTGGCCATTGTGAATAGAGCAGCAATGAACATGGTTGAGCAAATGTCTCTGAGGTAGAATGAAGAGTCATTTGGGAATATACCTAAGGGTGGTCTTGGTATAAGATTCTCATCTTCCAGAGGAGTATTGGAACATGGTTGAATAAATGTCTCTGTGATAGAATGAAGTAAAGAAGAATATTCCCAAGAACTCAATTTTGAAATATACTGATTCCTAACTTCCTGATAAACAGTCATACTGATTGATTTCCATAGTGGTAGAAGAAGTTTGCATTCCCACCAGCAATGGATGAGTGTTCCTCCTTATTCCACAACCTTGTCTGTATAAGCTGTCACTTGTTTTCTGGATCTTAGCCATTCTGGCAGGTGTAAGATGGAATCTCAAATTAGTTTTGATTGCATTTCCCTGATGGCTAAGGATGTTGGACATTTCTGTAAGTATTTTTTAGCCATTTGAGTTTATTCTTGAAAATGCTGTTTAGCTGAATACCCCATTTTTAAATCGTATCCCTCAACTCTTGTGATATTCTCCCCCATTCTGTTTAGGACTGAATTTTAATTCTATCACACGAAAAAATAAGTTTGGAATTTAGGCCATAGTTTAAAATAAGCCTTGGGTGCTTGGTAATAGTAGAACCAGAAAGCCCGAAGCCCAAAGTTCTGCAAAGATTAACTCAAATAGGTAGTGCAGATTTTTTATGGTCATTGAGCAGTATTCAGTAAATGGTTGGCATTACTGTTGACTTGTCTTCATGTTTTTCTATGTCATTTATTGGTAATAGCAGGCACCTCTGTGTAATTTAGGCTACTCTCAAACCCACACCAAAGGTTTTTTTGACAATCACTTCAAAAGTGATTCATTGTTTACAATCTTGTGTGTGTGTTAAAGATTTTATTTTTGTTTATTTTGTGTGTATGGATGTTTTGCCTTCATATATGTCTTTGTACTACATGAATCTTGTTGCCCATGGAGGCTGAGAGAAGACATCAGGTTTTCTGAGACTGAAGTTGCAGAGAGTTGTGAGCTGTTACATATGTGCTGGGAATCAGAGGAGCACCCCATGCTCTTAACAGCTGAACCACCTCTCCAGCCCAAAATGTTTTCCTTCCTAACCTCCCTCCTTCCCTTCCTCCCTCCCTCTCCTCTCCCTCCGTCCCTCCTTCCTTCCTTCTTTCCTTTCTTCCTTCTGTCCTCAAATACAAACTCATTATGTTGCTAAGAATGAACTTGAATTCTTTTGTTTTTGCTTTTTGACACAGGGTTTCACTATGTGTCCCTGCCTGACTTTGAATTTGCTACATAGACTAGAATGGTCTCAAACTCATAGAGATCCATTTTCCTCTGCCTCCCGAATGCTGAGATTAAAGTGCCACCAGGACTAGTTCATTTCTTGTGTTCTCATTGTGACCTCATTTAAGATGATTACATTAGGAAAAGTTGGCTGAGTTCTCAAGGCCTCAATTTCAGTGTCCCCTGCCCTGACTTTGTCTTGCCTTTCACCAGGACTCACTTTCCTAGAAGGGCCCTTTCTTAATTACTCAGAAACCTGCAGTGATGTTTTCTGAATGTTATTGGTTATAAGAACAAATTCTACCTGTTCAAAAGCAGAGATGTTTAGTGAATTCCCCACTCATGTGAAAGGAGTCTCTCTTTTCTCCTACCCACAGATACAATGAACTGAATTTATTGCCTGTCATTTGAGAGTTATAGTCCCTCTGTGAGCCTTGGGGAACCATTTTATTATGTGATCGACTTATTTCTCTTTGTCTTCTCTGTATTCCAAAGCTCCAAACCTAGGTCATTGCTCACTGAACCTAGATTTTTTCTTCTGAAATCTAACTCACTTCTGGTCCATCATATTGTGGGTCATGGGATTCCAGACCACAATCAAATGTCCCCAGGTTGTGAAGAAGAGAAAATAGTTAACAAAACCTACCTGGAACCCATTTTATTTCCAGATGGGTATAAAAACTTTCTTGCAGAGACTTATTTTAATAAAACAAAAACAAGGAAAGTAATGTACCCGGAGAGAAACCAGACATACCATCCTGGCTTCACTCCTGACTGACTGATCTTGGGCGAGCCAACCTATCAGTAAAATAAAGGCAGAGCACATCTCCCTGAGAGTTGTCAGAGTCCAAGAAATTAAAATAATTGCTGAAAATAAGAGGTGTTTAAATAAGTGACAGTGGTGTTAACTCTATTGTTTTAAAGATGGTCTTCCTAGGATGTTGCTTTTAAACGAGCAGGAAGACAATGTCTAACAAGGTGAATGGCATCAACTTTGTTAAGAAGAAATGTGACCTTTCCTCAACTTCCCTCTTGTGTGCTTGCTTCAACTTTATGCCAGCACCAACTCCAGCCCCCTGCCACAGCCAGGTAACCTGGACACTTTTCTGCCATCTTTTCCAGCAGTGTTTTGCTGATTTCAAGACTAAATATAGGATACAACACATCTCCTGTCACAGTGCGTTATACACGGTTTTCCACAATGAACAATTCATACTTCAGGTGAGCTGATTCAAAGTTGGTAACTTCAGGCTTTGAAGCTTCTTGATGGGAAGAAACCACTTGGAGTGTTCAAAGGCATCATAGTTGCTTCAAGCAGCATACTGCCCGGGAGCACTAAGCATGGATCCCACATCACCTGAAGCCACACCCTCAGCAGCTCTAGCCAATCCCCATTCTCCCTTCTCTCAGTTCTGCACAGTCTCAGTATATGCAGGTGCTGTTGGAATTTGTGTCGTCACCTGCTGTTGAATGTGCATGGTTTGCTTTTGTTAAACTGTCTTCATTCATAGGTCTTCAAGTAGCTATAATTCCAGTGAAGACAGGATGATTCTTTACCCTGGAGGACCTGCTGTAATGCTGGGGACCTAGACCCCATTCATTCTGAATAGATGGAGCGCCTACTGTTTATATATGTCCTGTGCTAAATACTGAAGGTATGATAAAAATAGCATCTACAAGTTTATATATTAGTAGACACAAGTTAAATCACTGCTAAGTTTACAGCTGAAGATGAAGACATTAGTGAGGTACTAGTGAGCTTATGACATTGTCACCTTTGAAGATCTAGAAAAACATAATATTCAACCAACATTAAGGTGTTCTGAAACCTTACTTTGGTATATCCCAAGTCTATAACTTGATGACTTTTGGATCTCTGATATTCTGTTACCATATTTGTAAAGGCTTTTTTCAACTTCATCATATTTCACCACTCACAAAACATATCAAGAAACCAATGGCATTATATCACTGCACCCTAAGTGCTTTTCTCATCTCCCCAATGACACAGTGAATCAGAAAATAATTAAAAATAACTTAGATTGCAACCTCCCTTTTTCTCCTTCCAACCCCAATCACCCTGCCAGGAGCACTGTGATATGTGGCCCTCCCTCTGTCCTATTTCTCGAGAAAATGCAGAGCTAGCTGCACAAGTGGGAACTTAGCAAGGATGAGCAGAATACCTGCACTAGCCTCACCTGTACTTCCATGGACACATAGTGGCTGTGACTGAGAAACTCAGCTCTGAGTGGCTGCTTATTTTTTCCTAACAGCAGTAAAATATATGGAAGCTACAAGTGACATTTGTTCAGTAGATTTGCGGGCTGGGTAGATATCCATCTGCCTTTTGATGCTCATAGCAAGCCCCCAGCATAGATGCTCTTATCCTGACCCACATAGTGGACAATGGCTCAGCTAAAGTTGGGGGCTTTGCTAAGGTCAAATTTCAGGTGAAAGTAGACAAAATTGCATCAAAATGTCCTACCTCCTCCCTTTCCCACTGAGAATGACTAAAGAAATAGAGACAAAGGTAATTCAAGGAAGGCAGTTTATTCTTTAATTCAATTTCAGTAATTATGTTTTCATTTTTATATAATTAGAAGGGATTTGCTATGTTATCTAATCCTTGTTCTGCATAAACCAAGTGACAGTGTCAATTAAAATAGCTTCATCTGAGCTTGGGATGAAGCTCAGTGAAAGAAAAACACATCTAACATATGCAAGACCCTGTATGCACATGGAAGAGAAAGAAAAAAAATAAAATACTAGTGAAGCATTTGTAGACAACTTGCTTCTACATTATCCAATAAGTAACATTATTAGAACTCAGCTCTCTCTCTCTCTCTCTCTCTCTCTCTCTCTCTCTCTCTCTCTGTGTGTGTGTGTGTGTGTGTGTGTGTGTGTGTGTGTGAGTGTGTGTGTGTGTGTGGTGTAGGGAAGAGTGGGGAAATGTTACAAGAAGCTCTCCTTGCCTCAGGAGTTCGAGTTCACAGGCTTTTATCTTAAGTTGCGAAAAAGTCAGAACTAAGCTCGAAAGAGTTGATATTCCAGCATGCTTCATGCCTTTTTAACTGAGGCACTTGGAAGTCAAGGTCTCAGGTGAGCAGAAGAGGCCCCAGCCCCTGTCCATGTCCCTTGTCTTGGATATCTCCCTCCCTTCTCTCGGATGGGAGTAACGTACCAAAACGAAGTCATTTCTGGCGAAGGACTAGGGTTTCGATTAGTTTCAAAGCAGAAGGATGTCAGCAAGAGGTCAGGGCGCCAGGTCACTTGGGGTTACGGCAATGCAGAAACTTTTGCAAAGATTAGCTCTGAATTCAGATTAGTGCAGGGAGCCCTCTGCTGGGTCCTCAGCTTGGCCAGAGGGCAAGCTGACAGGGTGGGAGTTGGGGGTGGGGGCCGACACATGGGACAGGACACACGACTCAGGGTGAACGGGGAGCAGAATGCTGAGTTGATCAAATAAGCAAAGTCTAACTCAGCCATGGGACATTTTCTGGGTAATGAGCTGATGGACTATAGCTGTCAGACACCTTCCAAAACGACGGAGGGGTGGAAAGAGTAAAGGTCTATTCCACTTCTGAGCATCTTATCCTCTCTTCCTGCAGTAGGCCAGGCCAGGTTTGCACTGCCCAGAGCAATGAGTCTCACCTGTTGTCTGTCCAAGGCTTCACAATGAGGCAGGACCTAGCCAGAGGATCTGAACGTGGCTCTGGGGCTCCAGCTAGGGATCAGGTTCATAAGAAGGAAGGGAGGCGGCGGTCAGGCAGCGTGTTGCTAGCTGCTTTCCCGGAATCCTAGAAGGGAGCTGGACCTGTGAGTTAAGCAGCCTCTTCGCCTTTCCTGTATGGGTTACTCGTGGGTCCGGGTGCCACCGAAAGCTGCAGAGACCACTTTGAGACACCCACGCTTTATTGCGGTGGTCGTGGAGACCCTGTGCCCTGCCAGCCTCACACCAGGCTTCCCCGGGGAGCAAGCCAGGTTTAAAGTTCTCTTTAGCGAAGGGAAGGGAGTGCTCTTCCTTCAGCCTCCTCTGACTTTTCAGGAAGCACTCACAGTTTGGGAGTTGGGAGTTAGGAGTTACAGAGACAGACTTCCTCAACTCCCCTCCCCCTTTCTCCTTCACTGCCGCTCGCCTCCCAACTCCCATCCAAGCACACCTTTCTCTAAGCTAATAGGGGTAATAGGTGCGAGAGGGGACTAAGTTGGCTGTCTGTAGCGGAGCCAAAATAGCAGCTTAGGAAAGGGCTTTTTTTTTCTTTCCACGAGATTATTATTTTTTAGTTCAGATTAAAAACAAGGCAGCTTCACATGTCAATCCCCTCTCCCTCTCCCTCCCTTCCCCCTAACCTCCTACTAGCCCCCCTCACCTCATCCCCCTTCTGCTCCTCAGGGAGGGTAAGGCCCTCCACGGGGCTCCCCCAAACTCTGTCATATCATCCTGGGCAGGGCCTGGGCCCTCCCCCATGTGTCCAGGCTGAACTGAACTTTCGAACCCAGTTGCAGAGACAGAGGAGTGAAGAGCAAAGAGGTCCGGACGAGGCTGGTGAAGCCCACGGAGACAGCTGACCTGAACAAGCGAGAGCGCATGGACCCCAGACTGCTGTCTGGGAGGCCAGCACGGGACAGATCCAGACCCCTGAAAGTGGATGTCAATGAGGAGGCCTTGGCGCTCTACGGGGCCCCTGGTAGTGAATCAGTATTTACCCCTGGTGTAAGAAGGGACTTTGGGAGTCCATCCCACACAGGAAAGGGCTTTTGTGAAGTGTTTTTCAAGTTGCTGGTGTGAGGGCGCTGAGGAGCTCTGCTTGTTGGAGAAAAGGATGCCCAGTCTGGAGCGCCCAGCTATGTGTGTCGGTCTGGCCTCCGCATCCGGGGACTCAAGGTCTTGAGGCTCGGGTCCGGTCCAGAACCAGGTTTCTGAGAAAGTTGGAGTGTCACCTTAGCCACCTGCTTCTTTAGGGCTGCGAGACCTCGCCACCCATTCCCTGTCCTCTCCCTCCCCTCTCCTCTCCCATCCCTTTCCACCTCCCTTCTCCCTCCCTGACGACAGGGCTACCTGTGAGACGTAGAAGTATTGGGCGATCCTGGGGCTATCACTTATGGATTGAGGACCCCCAAGGATCCTGAGACAGGAGGAGGATCAGAGGGGCATGACTCTTGAAACTAGGGCGTGGTTTACTTCCCCCAGGACAGCCTGCTAAGAGGGAGAACTCCCAGCAAGGGCTTCTCTGGGACGGTTCTGGGCCTTGAGCGCATAAATCCGGCCAGGGGATCCAGAACTGGATGTGAAAGACCCTTTTGGAGATGACTACCACGCTTGGCCGTGCTCTTTTCGGGTTGCAAGATGTCTAACTCCTGAGGTTGTCCCAAGTGGCAGGATTGTCCTGGCTACTGCAACCTCCCTCTTTCTTGGAGATTAAGGTGTTCTTTGAGAAGTAGAGTCCAGGTTTCTGGGCTGGGCCCTTTCTAGTCTTGGACGGGCCTTTATTGGTGGCGATGCTGGGGGAACCTTGGCAGTCACACAGTCCTGTAGGTTCCTGATGCCCAGCTCTGCAGAACCACGTTCACCCATGGGACCTCTGGTCTCTAAGATCACCCCTCTCCCGCAACCACTTGTCTGAAATTTACCAGATTCCAACCTTAAGTCAACAACAAAAAAAAGTGTTTCATATACAAACCGATCACTCGAGGTGATGAAAAAGTGCAGAGATTGCTAAGACCAGAGCTGGACCTGGACGAGGACAGGGGTAGGGGGCACTCATCTACACTTCAATCGACCAAGATTTGCTTCTTAGAGCTAGCACCCAGGAGCTCATTCCTATCTCCATTCACAGAGTCCTCTCCCTGCTGGCTCAGCTAACAGGTAGGTGCCCAGGGTGAAGACTGCACCAGACAAGACTCACCCCTTGGCTCTCAGCCCCTCAGCATGAGGTACACAGGTGCCAGGGGCCCTGCCACCGGGCTCTCCCACCGCTAACCCTGCTGTTGCTGCTCCCTGTTCTAAGACATGACATAGGAAGGAGAGTCTCTGGCCACTCTGGTAGCAACAACTTTCTAGTGACAGGGTTGTTTTTAAAGAGAAATAAAGTGAAGCAGGGGTGGGGGAAGTAAAAACTCCAGGCTTTTTTTTTTTTTCCCAGTATCTATCATGATTGGAAGAGGCTTGGGGTACCCCTGCAGGGGGTGTGTATTTAGCTTCTCAAATTGGGCCCTGCTGGGGTCTCAGCACCTGCAAAGAGGGCTATCCCCTACTGCTTTTGTGAAGCTCTCCTATGATGTTTCAGGTTCCCTTGTATCTGCTGGAGAGGGGATAGGGTTAGGGTCAGAAGTGCTCTTGCTAGATTTAAGAAGTACTGGCCCCTCTGGCTGTTGATACTATTAGGCCAGTAGCAGAGCTGCGGCTTTTTGAGGGAGGGGTCTGGAATCTCAAGGGCTAGGTTGTTGGTCAGGAGGCTGGAGGTAAGGGAGAGAGGAACAGTAGAGGATGAACACTTAACTCTTTACAGCAATAACCTATGCCACAGCCAGACTCTGGAGTCCCCTTCTCACCCAACATGGTGGGGGAGGGAAGTTATCACAGCTCTTTCCCTGACCATCGCCTTTTCTTTAGAAGAGAGCTGGAGACTTCAGGTGGTAAAGGAAGGATGGAGAATGCATGCATGGCTGTGGACTTAAACCCCCCCACACACACACCCTGTTTCTAGAAAGCCCTGCCAGGGCTGGAGCAGAGCACCTAAGAATTGAGGGGAGGAAAGACATATCTGGGGGGAAAGTAGAGAGGCATGTAACCCTTTACAGTGAGGAGGATAGGAGCCGGCTGTTGAAGGCCTTGGGATGCAGAACTATCCAGCATTTGTAATGTCCAATCTGGTCCCTGGAAATCCAGTGCCAGACACCAGGAGCATTCTCATCATCCAGCCCTTCTCACTCCTTCCATCTGACTTGAAATCCTGACTTGAGGTGCCTTGAAATTCAAAGAGCAGCTTGTCCTACTGGAAATTCGCTCAGCTCCAGTAAAGGGCCCAATATTTTCAAGAGCCTGGGTGGCCAGAGGGGCCACAAGTGTAGGCTGTGATTCTATTTGACTTTCCAAACAAAGGGCATTGACTGGCTGCCAAAGAGTGCATGGCAGGTAACTATCTTAATTCAAACTGCTGTAAACAGACAAATCTCTTCTTGCTTTCACACAAGGAACTTGGGGAGATGGCAGAGGGTCTGGCAGAGACCTGACTTGAGGAATGGGCTTAAAAAAAAAGCTCAAATGAGGCAAAACCAGAAAAAGAACAAAAGTGGAATATCTGTGTCCCCACAAAACAGATGAACTGAAACAAAAACTCAGGATAGCAGGGAGTTACGAAGGACAGCCAGGATTTGCACTACTGTAGTGTGGTGGCCCTGGACCTAAGTGAGCGGGAGGGAACCAGCAATGGAAAGGCAGGAAGGCATATTAAGGAGACAGAGGTCCTCACCACTGAGGACCCAGGTTAGCCTGACTAGGCCCCACACTTTTCTTCTTAACTTGCCAGTTCCTCAAATCCACACAACAGTGAAGGGATACTTCTTTCCACAACATGGCCAAAAAGATAACTCGGAGCTCCCTGGACACACCCACAGTAGTGGATGTTGGAGAAGATGAGACCATTGGAGGTGATGGGTGCTTGCAGGGGCCTGGTGGAGAGCCAATGCCAGGGCAAGTTGTTTGCAGTAACCCTCTTTGAAAGCCAGAAGAAGAGATGCACTTTCACTGGAACATATGCTGGTGTTTGTTGTGGAGCATCAGTGGCTGGAAATCTTCAAAAGCCTGAGAAGGCGGCACCCGTGTTGTTGGCCTCTGGATATAGGAAAGGAAGGGTTGACTGAGATGAGAGGGATTACCTCTGTCCTCCAGGACTGTGAAAAGGGGTGGGTCTCTCTCTGAAAGACCCCACATCTCTGGACTTTACCTGGCAGAGGCAACCCCTACAGATCCAGCCAAAAGCCACAGGAACATCAGGTAACAGCAGAAAGGAAAATTTCCCCCACATATAGTGAAAACACAGGCACAGGTTTGGGTACATGCCTGTTAACTTCAGGAGCCAGCACTTTGCCCCTGGAAAACTTGTATAACATTTCTTTTCTCCATCTGCTTAGCATCTGATCATTAATAATGCAGTTCCCCAAATGCTCTTCGTTTTGTTACACTGGTATCTGTGGACAGTAACTATGCTGCCTTTGAGGAAGAATTTAACTTCAGGTAAATTTTAGAACAACGTATTTCCAACTTTTTTTTTTAATCCCATCTTTAACCTCCATGTGAAAAAGAAGAGAACAAAACAAACAAGATCCACTCAAAGACACTAGTTAATTGGATATAAGCAATTCTTGCACGAAGGGGAAGCTGTAGCCACGCCTACTTAGCTGTAAGTAAGGCTTTTCCCTATTAAATACCCTTATATTTCTACTTGGCTCTGTATTGGTAATTTCCCACTATACTTGCACATGGAAGAGTCTTCTCTCCTTTAGAAATCAAGACCAGAAAATATCTACTCTTGTAAAAACATGCTTGAAATGGTTAGAAGCAAAAATAAAAATTTAAATTGTGCAATGACAGAATTTCTTTTAAAACCAAGTTATCTCTAAAATCTGAGTCTGAAATCAGTGAAAATCAGTTAAAAGGTGAACTATTAGAGGAACAGTGCAGTTTTTGTTCCCTATTACATAAAATGTACCCTTCCTACTGTTTGATTTTTCTTGTGTGATTTTTTTTCCTCTGAAATAACCACAGCTCACCTTTCAAAACTCTCCTCTCTGGAGCGCAATCATGTTTGTTCTGTGGGCAAAGGACTTTGAAAACAAACAATTCGCCCACATTCACACTCAAACACACCAAATGTGGTCATTCGTTTTTTGAAAATGGTGAGAACAGTGAGGAGAGGCAGCTGAGCATGCTCAGGTGGTATTTGTACCAGGCATCAGAAATGAACCAGTGGCTACTGCCGTTGAGACTATAGGAATGCAGGAAAGTGGTCACAGGGTGCCACAATTCAGCTCTCCTGAGTGCAGTGATACATCTTGGGTATCCCTGGTTACTGGTCCCAAAAACCCAGATCTGACTTAGATCTGATTGGGGCATCCAGGGCTGGCTCCTGTTGTAATTGGGGTGGGCACAAGGTGGATTTACACCTTTCTGAGTCCCTTATTGTGTTCAATAGCCAGTTCCACTGTGTGTGTGTTTGTGTATGTGTGTGACTGAGGTGTGGGTACTGGTAGGGGAGAGAATTGGATTTATTAAAACCACAGCAACAACAACAAAAACCCCTTCCTGACAAAATTCTCTAAGATATTTATGGGGGCTCTCATGTCTTGCTATAACTCCAAAAAGGTGCCAGGTGATGGCCAGCTCTGCTGGGCTTGTCCTTCTCACGACAGGGAGAGAAGGCACTGAGGGTCAATAGGACTGAGTCCTGAGATGATGGAGTCTCAGCCACCTGGACTTTAGTCCGAATGTCAAGCCTTAATGGGCTAAGAAGCAGGTGTCTGGGGGGCTTCCTGCCACCCTGGGGAAAGTGAAAGCTCCAATCATGGAAGCTTGTTATGTCCCCTAACAGGGTACACTGACTATGTGCCTATCCGTGGTCCCAGTAAGTAAGTGCCTAAGATGCTATATGCCAGCTGCCTCAGCTTGTGTGGGCAAGTCAAGCTTAGCACGCCCCAGTCCTGGTGTGCTATGGCGACTGCTCCAGCTTGGACCGCCTGGCATCCCAAGGCCTGAGCTCTCCAGCTCTGGGCTAGTGATAGCGTAGTCGGTCTGCCAGGAGTTAGAGATGCCCTGGTGGTTTTTAGGTGTAGTTCTCATTACAAGAAATTGGGAGCAACTGCAGGCAAGGATGTGTTGCCTGCGTGGTCTCATCATGCTATTGCTGGTCTGAGGGTTCCTTTGCCAGGAGGTGGGGGCGGGGGCGCGCCTGCTCCACGCCTCATTAACCTGAGGATTCTGGGCACTGAGGAAAGGCTAGCTCCAGCAGGCTCAGCAGGTTTCCGCCACAGCCCATGCGCTGGCTTTGTAGGGCCACTAAAAGCCTCTACTCTGGGCCACCCTGCCAGTGACTGCGTCTTGGAGGTGAAGGGCCCTTGACAACTAGCCTTGGCCTCCAGTTCTTCACTTTGGGCCAGAACTCCTTGGCTTCGATTAGTGTTTCCCTAAGAAAAATAGTGCAGCCAGTGCAGCCCCAAGATGGGGCCCAGGTGAACGAGGGGTTCCTGTGGCCTTTTCTCCCTCCTCCTGCCTTGTTAATTTCCACCATTTATAGTAGATTTCTACATTTGAACCACATTAGCCAGGCAGTCATTTTCTCGTTGCACTGCTGCGGAAGGAAAATTACCTTTTAAGACACTGACAAAGAACGTCGGATCCCGGGAGCCCTGGTGTGGAAGGAAATTTTCCTGTGTCGCCAGGGATGCCAGCCAGTTGCCTTTCCTGCACTTCCCACTCGGTGACTCAGAGTCTGACATCAAACTTTAGTCCAAGGATTCTCCCAGCTCTGAAACCTGTCTTGTCACTATTCTTCTAGGCAGCAGAGCACACACCAGACTTTCATCTCAGTCACAAAACCAAAGGACTTTCCTGCCACAGTTCACCGAGTAACCCTCCAGATTCCCTGTCCCTTGGGATTTGCCACAGTGGATTGCTCCGAACTCCAACTCCCAGACACCTTGGCAGCTCAGCGCCCATGGACTAGTTGCCTATCACCCTTTCCTAATATGTTTCGTTTCGTCCTAAGGGCTCATCTGTGGCCAGGCATTGGAGGCACGTTCCTCTGTGGTTCTTGGGAGAATCCCAGCGCCTCTCAGGCTGTCATACTACACTGACCACGCCTCCTCTAGAGAGACCTTTTATCTTTGCTCAGCATGGGTTGATCTCTTGGGTTCTGATGCCAGTGAGGAAGCTGGGTGTCTCCTGCCTCTGCCTCTGCTCAGGCCCTAGAGTGGTCTGAGAAAGGGTTTAAACCATCCTGATGGAGCTGTGCGTCCTTCCAGGTTCCATTGCACCGCTGCCTCTGGCTCCTGGCCCACTTGACTCACTGGTTTTGCCATCTAGCATCCGCATATGCTTTTAAAATGCTAGTGGCCTGGATTTCCAAGACAGTCCGAGACTAAATGGCTTCAGGCATGAATCCATCATCCTTACATCCTTAGAAAGAAATTACACCACTCCCACCTACCCTCCACCCCTGTGACCCCTGTCCCTAATGGGGCCAGCTACTGGAGAAGCATTTGGCTCGGGTTTTTTGTTGTTGTTGTTTTTGTTGTTGTTGTTGTTGTTCCTAGAAGCCATTTAGAGCCTTCGAAGGCTTCTAAGGAACTTTTAAACTAGTGTCCTGGGGTGGAAGAAAAAAAATCAGCACAAACTCTCAGGGCTCTGAAAGAGGCAGTGCACCACTGGAGAGCCTGAAGTCTGAAGCACAGTGAGCTTGGGACTCTACCTCCTACCAGGGCAGTTGGGCGTAGGTGGTTCACAGCCAGCACACCTTGGCAGGGGACCCTCAGGACCCTCAGAAGCAAGGAGGAGAAATCAAACAACATTGCCATTAAAAGTGCCGGCCTTAAAAAGTTTGACCTGGTAACCTAATCACAAAAAGACAAACATGATATGTACTCACTCATATCTGGATTTTAGACATAGAGTAAGGGATTACCAGCCTACAATCCATACTGCCAGAGAAACTAGTAAACAAGGAGGACCCTAAAAGAGACAAACATTGTTCCCTGGAGAAGGGGAAAGGGTCAAGATCCCTTGAGCAAATTGAGAGCATGGGAAGAGGGGTGTGGGAGCTACGAGAATGAGAAGGGAAGAAGAGGAAGGATGCAGAGGTCATGAGGGAGCAGAAAGGTTGAGTCAGGTGAAGAATAGAAGAAAGGGTATGTGATAGGGTTTTAGTTGGGGGCGTGGTAGGGGAGGATGGGAGAGAAAAGGGAACTGGGATTGTCATATAAATCAATCTTGTTTCTAATTCAAATAAAAAAATGATTAAAAAAAACAGTCTGGAAAGAAGACTATGCACATTAAATCCCAGCCTAGGAAGTCCCATTGTTCTCTTTTGTTGTTGTTGTTTTTGGCTTAAAATAAGTAAAAAACAGTGTGGTTGTGAAAGACAGGTGACCTTTGACTAAATGCCTTAAGGAAAAAAAAATTAGGGACAGGAGAATCCTAGAAATGCCTGTGTAGATTCTCAAAAACAAACAAACAAACAAAAAACAAAAACAAGTAGGTTCAGAAGCAAACTGAAGAAACACACTCCATCTGAGCATGGCAGAGACTAATATTTTTGTGAAGGGTTGGATTATTTATTTGAAAAGACAAATAATAATTGAAACTATGGCTTTTCAAAATGCTAAAGCCCATTGCAAAAGGATAATTAGCCCTTTAAAAGCAAGATCAGCACCTTTGTAGGATTGGATTGAAAACAGAATTAATATTGAAACTCATGACCATGATTATGATACATGGATATGAGAAATACTTTCAAGAGTTTTAAAGAAAACTCGAAACACCAAGTGTTTTAATTATGGCAAACATGGTCACTTTAAAAGAGACTATAAACAGGGCATTTCTAGAAACAATTCTTTTTATAAATATAATCCAAACCGAACAACCCTTCCTTCTAGATTATGCAGAAAGTGTGGCAAAGACAGGCATTGAACTAAGAAATGTAGGTCAACAAAAGACACCCAAGGTAATCCTTTGCCTTCAGGACATTCCTTGAAGGGTCTCTCAAAAACCCCTATGGAAAAACCAGTTCATTCACTTCCTGCCACCATGGATGAAACTCCTTCCCCAAACAATTAAATAGCCTAATGTCCATTGAAAGAAAACATATTGTTCTGGATATTAGAAGAGCTTTGAAACTAAAACAAAAAAATTAAAGAGAAACTAAAGAGACCAGCTCCCCATTTTGGCAGCCATGACAGTCTAACAAGTGTTTGCCTGACCTTGCCTGACCTCACTAAGAGGTCAGATGCCTGCCTCGTGGCAAGGAACCAATCAGAAGTTAGCTGGCGATGCTATGCTTTACGGCTCTGGGTGTGCTTTACAGACAAGTGCACAGCAATGCACAGTTACGTGCAGAGCATAGTAACTGCCCTGGGAGGGACTATGGGCCATAGCAACCGGTTAACCAATCAACAAGTTGGCAAGCCCTCCAACCTTGGAGGCACACAAATCCTGAGCCTGTGTGTACCCCTAGACACCTCCCTACGCTGCCCTATAAGATCTCTGTCCTGTGGCTTCTCTGTGTCTTTCCCAGCCATCTGCCCTGGTAGGTGGATGAAAGGCCCGAGCTAATATGGGGTTAGTTCATTAAACAACTGCAATAAAACCTCTTGGTGTTTGCATCAAGTTTTCAACTCCACCTGGTGACTGGGATCATCGAGGTCCTGGGCCGACATCTTGGGGGCCTGAGCCTCTAGGGGTCTTTCAAAACCATAGATCAAAATTAATAATCCTAGCAACAGAGACATGTATAAGAAAGGAGCAGGATCTCATAGCTGGTATTCAGTCTGAGAGTTAGTCTCTAGCCATGTTGAGGAGAGCATAGCAGTCTGAGTGAATCCAAGGAGCAGTGAAGTAGGGAGCAGTCTGAGGAATACCCCCCCACTTTTGTCTGAGCTGAGCTAGAGGTAAGAGCTAATGGCCAGCTACTTTGCTTCTCTGATCTTCAGCTTGAACCCCAATATCAGTCTATGGGTCTTTTATTTTTCATGTTTCTGAAATTGTATGTTTGGAGGTCAGAGGACAACTTACAATCAGTTCTTCCTTTCTACCCATGTGGGTTCCAGGGATAGAACTCAGATTGTCAGACTTGTCAGCAAGCACCTTTACTTGCTGAGCCCTCTCACCAGCCTTACTCTCCATTTTGTAAATGGTGAGAATGGAGACATCTACCAGCCACCATCACTGAGAATCAAGGGAAGATTCTCTAAAGGAAATGAGGGTTTAGAGATAGCAACCTGCCCACTGCCAAGGAAAATAAAACTACTTACAAAGATGCCAAATATGCCCCCCACTAATGCTAACTACACCCTTCTCCTTAAGAAGAGTCAATATCAGCTGGGTGGTGGTGACCTACACCTTAATCTCAGCACTCAGGATGCAGAGTCAGCCAGATCTCTATGGGTTGGAGGCCAGCCTGGTCTACAGAGTAAGTCCCAGTATATCCAGGACTACACAGAGTTACTGTCTTTAAAAAAGCAATAAATAAATAAATAAATAAATAAATAAATAAATAAATAAAGTTAATTGTTTGCAATGAATGCCTTCACAAAAGTTTAGGTAAAACAGGTACATAAAAAACTGGAGTTGCAAAGAAAAGAAAAACAAACATAAAACAAAAAAACTGGAGTTGCAACAAAGTACAGTTTAAAACGCACATGAAAATATTTGCCTAAGTGGGAAAATAATTGAATATAAAAGGCTTTGCCTCTTAAGACCATATTCTTCTTCCTCTCTATAACTTAACACAGATACTTCTCTTTTAATTCCACTATTCCAAAGATAGGTAACTCAAAAAAGAAGCCCCTTTGAGGGGCTGGAGAGAAGGCTCAGTACAGACTGTTCTTCTAGAAGACCTGGGTTCAAAATTCCCAGCATTTATATGGCAGCTCACAACTGTCAGTAACTCTAGTTCTAGGGGATCTGATACCTTCACCCCAGTGTACATAAAATAATGGTTAAATAAATTTAAAGAACAAAATTCCAAAAAAAAGAAAAAAAGAGAGGAAAGTTGTTTCTTGAAGAAGAAGAAGAAGAAAGAAGAAGAAGAAGAAAGGAAGAAGAAGAAGAAGAAGAAGAAGAAGAAGAAGAAGAAGAAGAAGAAGAAGAAGAAGAAGAAGAAGAAGAAGAAGAAGCTCCTTTGTACAGTTTGCATTTGAAACTGGCCTTGGTTGTGTACACTGCTATACCAGAACTGAGAGACTGATGTAAGAGGTTGAAATTTGAGGCCAGTCTGTGCAATGAAGTAACACTGCCTCAAAACAAAAAACCAACCAAACAAGCCAGGTGTTGGTGGTGCAGGCCTTTAATCCCAGCACTCGGGAGGCAGAGGCAGGTGGATCTCTGTGAGTTCGAGACCAGCCTGGTCTTCAAGAGCTAGTTCCAGGACAGCCTCCAAAGCCACAGAGAAACCCTGTCTCGAAGCCACCCCCCCAAAACAAACAAACAAACAAACAAAACACAAAACAAAACAAAACAAGAAAAACAGAACCCCAAACATCAATAACAGCAACAGCAAAAACAGTTCCTATATGAAGAATAGCTGAGAAAAGCAAAAGACTTAAGGGCTTCAGATTCAATTCACCTAGAAACTTTTATAGTTATTTTACAAAGTCATTAGTAATTCTTTTTTAAAAAAGCAATTCAGTAAGAGTCATAGAAATTCTTTTATCAAGTATGGCCTCAAGCTAGAATCATACGCTCTTCATATTAGTGAACACACTGACATAAGTGGATATTGGTTTGCTCACAGCAGCAAGAGAAATAACATACAATTAGACTATAGCCCAGGTTTTTACCGTAAATGCTTGTACATCTGCACTGGCATAAGTGGAGATGGCATAAGTGGAGTCTGTTCTGTTCTTCCACCATTACACAGCATCTGCGATTGAACTTGGATCAACAGACTTGCTTATACTGAAGCACTTTTACCCACGGATACATCCCATCGGCCCATAAATGAATCATTGAATCAGTCAGTTAGGAGGAAGTGAGAGACCAGCCTTTGATACCGAGGATTTTGTCATTAAAAACAATGACAGTCAGAGAAAATCGACTGGCCAGTCAGGCCCTGACAAGCATCATGGGGTCCTGAGTAGAATCTGAGAGCAGAAATGAGAGTATGTGTGAACACCAAGGAAACTAAATCAAGTTTAGACTGTAAGGACTGTCAACAATTTCAATGTTCCCGTGTGAGTGTGTAATGTTAGTAACACGGGGCCTGTGAGATCACTCTGCAGTGCTCATTGATCTCTGTGAATCAAATTTTCTTAACATAAACCTTAATTAGAAGTCAATAATAACCTGAAGCATTATTGTAATATCCCTACTTTTTCCCAAAGATTACTGAACTACTATTATCCTAGTTAACAGCAGTATCTGGAATATTAACTGGCTGTTATCCCAGTTAACAGCCATAGCACCGTGATAGACCTTCAAGACTTTTTCAATGGGGCTTGATAAATCCCCACAGGAAGCGTATGATAGTGAGCTATATTAACACATTGCATGGGCATTATTTTGGGGATTAAGACAATATTAATAAAAACACTAAAAAAAACCCAAAACAAAACAAAACAAAAACCTCACAAATTAAAAGTCAGCCCTACAGCATGGATTATTTTCCAGCTACAAATATCATCATTAATTAAGAAACACTTAAGGAACTGAGCATTATGGCATGTAACTAATCACAGAACATGGGACACAACAGCAGAAGGGTTGGAACTTCAAAGGTATTCTGGCTACACAGCAAATTCAAGACCAAACTGGGCTACTTCTCCTCTATCTCTGTTTGGATTTCCCGACTAGCTACATTCTGCTCTGCCATAGGCCAAAGCAGCTTTTTTTGTTAACCAATGGTTATAAAACATATTCACAGCATACAGAGGGGCATCCCACATCACCTCCCCTTTTCTGTCTAATTACAAAGGAAGGTTTGAACTTTAACATAATAAAATTACATATAACAAAATAGTTATCAAGCTAGAATTATAGTTACATTGTGTAGTCTACTTATATTTGACAAAATTAAAGAAAACATCATCTATTCTATCTTTGTTAGTTAGTCTAAAGTTTCATATCAAATTTATCTTTTATCATAACTAAGAAAAAATATCATTCCAACTATCCAGTCTTCAACTCCAGGACTGCAGGTGCCCACTGCTGGGTGGTGCCTGCATGATGTACAAAACCATTAGGAAACCAGACCCCAGTCTTCTCTTCCTCAGTCAACCAGTCATAGGAGACACCCTATGAGGTTATCAGCATATGCTTGGCAGCAGAAGGCATTGTAGCAGGAGTAGAAAACATATGCATTTGGGCAACTTGTTTGTGTACCTTGATTGTGCCCTCAGGATCCTGCTGGGTCTGATCTCTTATATAGCACTTCCATTTGATAACACATTGCTGCTGAGCATGTCCTACTTTATGTCTTGGTGGGTCTGATAACATCCAGCTCATGATGGACAGTTCCGGTTGCATAGTAAGGCCCATTGTCAAATGTTCAGTTTCTCCCAGTGGCTGGGATTAATGGCATGTGCTCACTTGCTTGGTCATATTTATTTTTGAAAATGATTCATGGGCACCAGTGACAGATTCTTGAAATGGCTTAAGAGTTATTGTCTTATCCCAATTCTCCAATGCTACTTTTCTTGTATGTTATTCAGTTTTCCTTTTTTCCTGTGTGTGTGTGTGTGTGTGTGTGTGTGTGTGTGTGTGTGTGTGTGTGTGTAGACTATGTAGCTCAGGCTTTAAAACTCACTGTGATCTTCCTGCTTCTGTGTCCAGATTGCTGCTAGTAAAAGAATGCATAACCACACACAGTTTGAAAATAATAGTATTTATGGTCTAAGTCTCCTCTTATAGTGGACAGGGAGACCAGGAGATGATGTCAGAGCCACTGGCAGTGGAGTTACAGGTAGTAGTGAGCTGGATGTGCTGAAAGAATCTTCAGTGCTCTTAACTGCTAAGGCATTTTCCACCCTAAGTTTTCTTTTCTTGATTATGTTTCCTTTTGAAGGCAGCTTATACAGAGCCAGACACCTGATGCTGATTAAAAAGTGGAATTCTCATCCATTTGAAAAATTAGTCTCAGGCATGGATGATCTCCCTAATTGCTTATTCAATAAAATGTGGTCAACCAAATATATATTCATTTGCCAGCAATTTGCTCTGAATTTCAGCCTTCTGGTGGGAGAAAGACCTATCATCTCCTTTGTGATCCGGTTCCTGCATTTCCTTCTTGGTTGTCTGAAGTCCCTGTGGCAACCAGCTAAAAAGTACTTTCAGTTTACCTGACCTCAGCGTGAAGCCACAGAACAAACATCTCCTTGAAGCTCACTTTAATTGTTAATATTTTGGGCATCTTTCCACTGCACCAGCATGTCCAGGAGCAAGAAAGTAAAGTGCCTACTGACTGCAGGAAGGTAGCCGGGTTTGCCAGTGGAGCCAGAGGTAAGCGTTATTGAAATGCATATTTAGAAAAGGCCTTTGGGGTGGAAGGCAGGGCCAGGAACCACGGTGGCTCTTGTCACTCAGGCCTCACTAGCCAACCATGTCCTCCAGCTCATCTGTCAGTCAGAAACGGTGCAGGTCTCTTCCTGTCGCCGGCTTCCGGGTTGACTTTGAAGAGGAGATAGCGCCTGTGTTTTGTGTGCTGTGCTGCGATTGGTGCTGCCGCGAGCTCGGCATAGATCATGGACGGTCTGGAAAACCGCATGGTGAGCGAGGGACGGCTTTTCCCAGATGGAGAGCAGCCAGTTGCTGGAGCCAGCGTGGTGGATCCTCTCCGGATCTGGGTGGGAACTTGCAGCCAGATTCCCTGTCTTGTGAAGTCCCATGCGGTCCGTGCAACTCCCTGGACCCAGGTGCAGGCTTCTGAATAACTTCCCTTGTCGGCTGAATCTGCTCAGAGCCTTGGGAACAGGGAGCTGTGTGTAGAAACAGCTTTCTAGTCAACTTCAACATGCTTTTGGCGAATCCATGGAAAGCAAATTGCCAAACTGGGAGAGACCTAGTTTTCTAGAGGTTCAGCACTTTGCATTTAAGATCTATGTCTAGTTAATTTTGTGGAGGTTGGAAAAGGCATCTCATGTGTAGGGTGGGTAGCACTCCACGCCACAGCTGTGACGTAGAGGAGTAGAATGGGTGGTTTAAAGGATTTACCAGCGCATAGGCAACAGTAAGTCTCATAAAATAGAACTAAGTTGAGGGCGGACTGCCTCTAGAGCTCTCAAAAGTTAAGTGTGTGCTAACCTGGCTTTTTAGAGATAAGGATGCCAGGATACACATTTGTTCACCAGGATTATCCGGACATATGGCTCCAAACCATTTCAAAGATGCGGCCCCTGATGTACAACCAGCTACTAGGCCCATCCTCATATTAAAGAATGGCCTCTAACAAGCAGCTCAAAGAGGGTTCACAACCAGTATTAAGTCCTGGTGTGCTGTAAAGGTCCAGTTTTCTTTTTGAGAAAAGCATAGTTCTCCCAGATGGGCAGTATGACACCAAGTGACATGCATTTGAAATGTAAAGCACTGCTGTGTTAAGGACGTCCTGATCAAGAGAGGCTTGCGTTTAGGCCTCCATGCAAGGAGAAGGAACATTCTTGGGAGAGAGAATAACAGTCTGGAGCCTAGGCATTGGGAGATTTCCCTGAGGGCCTGGTGTACTGAGAATAAAACAGAGCTCCTTCTCTAAAACCAGGAATATGCTTGAGAGAGCTGGCAGTGGTCTGGGGCCAGTGCCTTTGTGGATGTGTTGCTTCAGATCCCCAGATCACTGCCAGCTCTCTCAAGCATATTCCTGGTTTTAGAGAAGGAGCTCTGTTTTATTCTCAGTACACCAGGCCCTTAGGGAAATCTCCCAATGCCTAGGCTCCAGGCTGTTTTTCCTTGGGAAGGCATATTAATCCAGAACAGCTGCATTTTCCTGCCTTTTAGAAAAACATTTCTGCATAGAGTAAGGGATTACCATCCTACAATCCACACTGCCAGAGATACTGGTAAACAAAGAAGACCCTAAAAGAGACAAACTTTATCCCCTGGAGAAGGGGAAAGGGTCACCATCCCCTGAGCAAATTGAGAACATGGGAAGAGGGGGGAGGAAGCTACGAGAGTGAGAAGGGAAGAAAAGGAAGGATGCAGAGGTCATGAGGGAGCAGAAATTTTGAGTCAGGTGTAGATTAGAAGAAAGGACATATGACAGGTAGGATTTTAGTTGGGAGGGTGGTAGAGGAGGAAGGGAGGGATAAGGGAACTGGGATCGTCATGTAATTCAATCTTGTTTGTAATTCAAATATATAAAAATATATATATAAAATAAAAAAAAAGAAAAACATTTCTGAGATGAGCTCTCTTACGTTGACTCAGGGGGCCTTGATTCCATTCTGTTGCTCTCCAGGGTAATGACCTTGCTGTTCTCTGTATTGCAACTTCAAAGTTCTGTGACTGTACCACCTCAGAGTTTTAAAATGATCCACCTGAGTCATGCAGTCAACTCTCAAGTGCAGTCCCAGGAAAAGGACTCACATGTGGAACATGGCTTCTGTCTTCAGACCAAAGTGGGAGGCATTGTTTATTGTGTACACTGCAGGGGAAACAGGGTAGGCAATCAGCTCCTGGAGTCACCATTATGGAAAAGGACTTGATTGTGGTAGGGAGAGTGATTTTATAATTTTCCAGCAGGTTTTAATTCATGTCATTCTAAGGGACACAGACTGCATTGTGTGGGTGCATTGTTTGGGAGGGTTATATTGAGCCAATGAATATTAGACTTATAGTTAGGCAGCTAACCTATGCAAATATGTTCAGTCCTTCTTGAAATAGTTGTATCATCGCAGAGGTTGAGAAAGAGATCTATGTGTCAGTTTATAGATCTTAGCATCCAACACATGCATATGGGCAACACCAACCTATTTCATATTAATGACATTCCCTCTACTAGGGAAGTGCCTCCTCTTTTTCAAAGTCAACATAGTGAACATTGCTGGGCATTGGTGGTGCACACCTTTAATCCCAGCACTCGGGAGCCAGAGGCAGGCGTATCTCTGTGAGTTCGAGGCCAGCCTGGTCTACAGATCGAGTTCTAGGACAACCTCCACGGCAATACAGAGAAACCGTGTTTCGAAAAACAAAAGCAAAAATAAGATAGTGAACATTTTTATTTTAAAAACATAGTAATTTTTATCATTTTAAAAGTCACTTATTGGTATCATGTTAAAATACTTTCATTAAGTGCATTGTTGTTCTTATCTCGATTTTTTTCTGTTCTCCAATATTTCTAGGTCATTGATGGTTTCATTACTTTTCTCTCAAGTGATGTTGATTATTGATTTCTGGGTAGAGCAATGTCTTCTATAGCTTATGGTTGCCTCGTTTTATGTAACTGGGAATTGCTTTGAAAACCCAGTCATGTCTCTGATGAGAAAACAGTCCTGCAACTCCTTCCAGGCTGGGCCTGAACAGCTCAGTGAGAAGGAAAAATGGTGCAGTTAATGAGCATCTGCCAGTGTCTCTGGATTTTTTGTGGACATACAAATGAAGAGGGACCTGTGCAAGAATTGAGTTCACTGACTGCCAATGAGGCTGATGTAGTGACTGTGCAGAAGAAGAGGGCAGGGAGGAGGTGAGAGCTTTCCTGCTTCAACACTAGGTGGGATTAGCAAGGGGGAGTCATGTAATCAATTTTAGATGCTCCATAATGTAGCATGAAAACTAAAAGACACAGAGACAGATACTGGGGTTCAAGCATCAAGCTGAAGATCAGAAAAGCAAAGCAGCTGGTCACTAGCTCTCTCGCCTCTAGCTCAGGCTGAAAGGGCTGATCCATTTGCTCTTCACCAAGCCTCAGACTGTTGCCTCTCCTCAGTGTGGCTAGAGAATCCTGAGTCTAAGCCTACTGAAGACTCTGTTCCTATCTTTTCCACCTCTCTAGTCTTGGGATTAAAGGCCAGTGATACCAAATGCCGAGATCATCTTTGTGTGAGCTCCTTCTCTTAGCACTGGATTAATTTCGTGCAGTCAGTGTGGCGTTGAACTATCAGAGATCTGCCTGCTTGTTCTGGGATTAAAGGTGTGTGCCAGGCTTGTGGCAGACTTTGCTTTCTGAATCCATCAATAGCATATCACCACACATAAATGTCCTGACTGGCCATTTCTGGTGTCCACAGACTAGGGCAATCAAGAATCTGGTTAAAGGACTGACCTTATCATGAAACCAAATTAAAGTATAGTTACAGTAGTTCAACCAATATAGAAGATCTAGGTAAAATGTTGTGTCCCTGCCGAACAGGATGGCTATTTGTCTGGTTTAAGATATTCATCCTTAGAGAAGAGGTTTGAGAAATCTTTGATAAGTTCTCATACAAATCCCTAGTCTATGGAGTACATGGCCATAAAGCCTGTTTCAACTTCTGAAAAAATATATATTTTTTTATTTTATTCATTCTCTTTCCTGCTTCCAAGCCCTACCATGACCGCTCATTGTTTTATAATTCATGTCCTATTTTTTTGTTAACAACAGTTACAGTAACAAAAGTTACTGTGTAAATGTGATCTGTGTTTGGCTGCTGGATTTCCCAGCTATGAGGCAATGGGTTGGCTGTACTGCACATTGAGTGTCTAATGCAATGTGCATATGAACAGGATATGCTCTAGAAGAGTGAATGTCTACTAAAATACAAACTTTCTAGACTAGGGCCCTGTCTCTTGGGCTGGAAGGGCAGAGCTAGAAACTCTGTGTTGTCTGAATCATTTGATCTCTGATCTCCAGTAGGGGATCTGCTAATATTCCCAGGCCCAGCTGGGTGACCCTAGCCAATGAGGGACTCTGGGTAGCTTAGCAATCAGGAGTGCTAGTGGCAGGTAGCTTGGGAGTTCTTTCCATGATTGTCTTCTGCTTCTGTGGTAGTTGCAAGGAAGACCACAGGCCATGTTATTGCGAGTGTAGGGTGTTTAGGGCAGGTCGGCTGAGCTGTCATCTCTCCTGGGTTTGGATGGACCATGAGACACACTGTGGTTCTGTTGGTCTATGTGATAACCTGGGCAGTGGCTCTTGTCCTCTGAGCCTCCCTGTACATGGATTTCCTGGGGAGCGGGAGACTCTGTTGCCCTGGCAGAGTAGGATAGGATGCTTGTAGAATCACTGTCTGGTGTGACACACGGGCACTGCTTTAGGTGTGCAGTGGGAAGATCGATTGGAAAGCTGAAGGTCTGGTTTCCAGAAGTTTGGAATAGTGCATTCCACTTTCAGGTGTGTCTTATAAATGTTACAAATAGCTTAGAAACTGGTAGAAAGATAGTGATGTGGACCACCTTCAGCAACACAGGAGCAGAATGATTTTAAATTTCTGGTGCCACCAGCTGCAATGTGATTCAGTGAAGTTTAGTTCCAGGGAACAAAAGGAGTTTCTGATCTGCAGAGATTCTCCAGTGTACATAGTGTTGGGCAGGGAGATAGGGCAGAATCCACGTCTTCTATCATAATCCATGGGCAGGAAGCAGATTTTAAATTATTCTTCTGAGTTATTTTGGGATTGGGCATCAGTGGGCCTGGGTTTACCTGAAACCACAAGGAGGCATAAAGGGCTACAATCTTATTTTACATACCAAACCAGTTCCCTATCCCTTCCATCCTCCCCCCACCCCCATCTCACCCTCCAGTCACTCCTCAGGGAGGGTGAGGCCTCCCATGGGGATCATCAAAATCTGACACATCATTTGAAGCAGGACCTAGGTCCTCCCCAATGTATCTAGGCTGAGAGAGTATCCCTCCATAGGCAATGGGCTTCCAAAGCCCATTCCTGTACTAGGGATAAATACTGGTTCCAGTGCCAGAGGCCCCAAAGACTGGCCAGGCCCCCCAACTGACACCCATGTTCAGGGGACCTGGTTCAGTCCTATGCTGGTTCCCAGGCTGTCAGACTGGGGTCCGTGATCTCCCACTTTCTCAGGCCAGCTGTTTCTGTGGGTTTCCCCAGCATGGTGTTGACTCCTCCCTGTCTATAACTGGATTCCAGGAGTTCGGCTCAGTGCTTAGCTTTGGATCTCTGCTTCTGCTTCCATCAGCTACTGGATGAAGGCTCTAGGATGGCATTTCAGGCAGTCATCACTCTCATTATAGGGGAAGGGCATTTAAGGTAGCCTCTCCACTATTGCTTAGATTCTTGGTTGGGGTCATCCTGGTGGTCCCTGGAAATTTCCCTAGTGCCAGACATCTTACCAAACCCTCAATGGCTCCTCCTATTCAGGTTGTCTCTTTTCTTGCTCTCCTTCTCTGTTCTTCTCCCAACTAGACTTTCCTGATCCCTCATGTTCTCCTGCCCCCTCTTCTTCTTCCCTCCTCTTTCTCCTGCCTCCCTGCTCCCATGCTCCCAATTTGCTCAGGAGATCTTGTCCCTTTCCCCTTCTCCAGGGGAGCATGCATGTCTCTCTTAGGGTCCTCCTTGTTTCCCAGCTTCTCTGGTGTTGTGGATTGTAGGCTGGTTATCCCCTCCTGCATGTCTAATATCCACTTATGAGTGAGTACATATCATGTTTTTCTTTCTGTGTCTGGGTTACCTCACTCAGAATGGTTTCTTCTAGTTCCATTCATTTGCCTGCAAATTTCAAGATTTCATTGTTTTTCCTCAGAGTAATACTCCACTGTATAAATGTACCACATTTTCTTTATCCATTCTTCAGTTGAGGGGCACCTAGGTTGCTTTTCAGGTTCTGGCTGTTACAAATAGTGCTGCTGTGAACATAGTTGAACAGATGTCCTTGTAGTATGAATGTGCATCCATTGGTTATATGCCTAAGAGTGGAATTGCTGAGTCTTGAGGTAGACTGATACTCATTTTCCTGAGTAACTACCATACTGATTGTCAAAGTGGCTGTACAATTTTGCATTTCCATGAGCATGGAGGAGTGTTGCCCTTTCTCTACATCCTCTCCAGCATAAACTGTCCTTGGTATTTTTTATTGTAGCCATTTTGCCAGGTGTAGGGTGGTACCTCAGGGTTGCTTTGATTTGCATTTTCCTGATGGCTAAGGGTGTTGAGTAATTTCTTAAGTGTCTTTCAGCCATTTTAGATTCCTCTTTTGAGGATTTTCTATTTGATTCTGTTCCCCATTTAAAAAAAAATTATTTAAATTAGAAACAAGCCTGCTTCACATGTCAATACTAGCTTTCTCTCCCTTCCCTCCTCCCCCAACACCCCTAGCCCCCCACCCCATTCTGCCCTCCACTCCCCAGGGAGGGTGAGGCCCTCCATTGGGGATCCTCAAAGTCTGTCATATCCTCCAGGGCAGGGCCTAGGCCCTCCCCCATGTGTCTAGGCTGAGAGAGCATCCATCCACTTGGAATGGGCTCCCAAAGTCCATTTGTACACCAAGGATAAATACAGATGTACTACCCTAGGCCCCAAAGACTGCCAAGGACTCCACAGACACCCACATTTAGGGGTCTGCATCAGTCAGTCCTATGCTGGCCTCTCAGCCATCAGCCTGGGGTCCATGAGCTCCCCCTTATTCTTGTCAGCTGTTTCTGTGGGTTTCTCCAGCCTGGTCTTGACCCCTTTGCTCATCACTCCTCCCTCTCTGCAGCTGGGTTCCAGGAGTTCAGTTCAGTGTTTAGCTGTGGGTGTCTGCCTCTGCTTCCATCAGCCACTGGATGAAGGCTCTAGGATGGCATATAAGGCAGTCATCAGTCTCATTATCTGGGAAGGGCATTTAAGGGAGCCTCTCCACTATTGCTTAGATTGCCAGTTGGTGTCATCCTTGTAGATTTCTGGACATCTCCCTAGTGCCAGATCTCTCCCCAAATGGCTCCCTCTATTATGGTATCTCTCACCTTGCTCTCCTCTATTCTTCCCCCTACTCAACCTTCCTGCTCCCCATGTCCTCCTCTCCCCTCCTCTTCTCCCCCTCTCTTTCTCCAGGCTCCCTCTCCCCTCCCCCATGCTCCCATCCTCTCAGGAGATCCTGTCCCCTTCTGCTCCTCCCGGGTACCATGCATGTCTCTCTTAGGGTCCTCCCTGTTTCCCAGACTCTCTGGCAGTGGGATTGTAGGTTGGCAATCCCCTGCTCCATGTCTAAAATCCATATATGAGTGAGTACATACCATGTTTGTTTTTTTGTGACTGAGTTACGTCACTCAGGATGGTTTCTTCTAGTTCCATCCATTTGCCTGTGAATTTCAAGATTCCATTGGTTTTTTTCTCCATTGTGTAAATGTACCACATTTTCTTTATCCATTCTTTGTTGAGGGGCATCTGGGTTGCTTCAAGTTTCTGGCTATTATAAATAACGCTGCTATGAACATAGTTGAACAGATGACATGGGTTGCAAAGGTAGACAGGGAGAAGCATGTCCCTCTTGCCTTGATGAGTCAGTGCCACACACAGAGCCCACATGCTCTGAAGCACTCTCTTCATTGCAGTGCTGCTTGAACCCATCATAGAAGTAATCTACTTTCATTTCCTCCCCTTTGTGTTTAGCAGAGTTGTGCTTGCATGCACTAGCAGCTAGGAGATGATGGTAGAAGGTTGTTGTACCTCTGACTGGCACTTCTGGCTTGCTGTTGTCCTTGGAGAAATCAGGACCTGTGTCAGAGGAGGGCCATAATTTAAATGATCATTACATACTTAGAGCTATTACAGTACATATAATACATTAATAGCATTTTTAATTTTTAACTTATAAGGATCTTGAGCTATTGTTTTCGGAGGTACATTTTGATGCTATTCTGTGTTTTTATGATGAGATATAAGCAAAGTATAAAAAGCAGTGATAATGCAATGATATTTATTTTGAGGTGTATACCTTTACACTTAGTTATATATTTGTAGCAGATTACATACCTAGACCATCATTGTGGAAACACACTTCCAGTACCAAGAATAAAATACAATTCTTGATTTTAGTCTGCTTTTGAGGGTATATAGGGGATTTGAAAAGGTGCTGGCATATTTTGATAGATACTAAAATGGCTACACAAGCATGCTGAGTCCATTTGCTTGGAATACCTTTTTACTACCCTTTACCAGGAGGTAATGTTTATCTTTGATGTTGAGGTATGTTTCTTGTATGTCAGAAGGATGCACGCTATTTTCATATCCATTCTGTTAGCCTGTATCATCTTATTGGGTAATTGAGACCATTTATATTGAGATATATCAGTGACCACTGATTGCTGATTCCTGCTACATTTATTTTGCTCTCATTGTTCGTGTGTGTGTGTGGGGGGGGGAGAGCTTGAGAGAGAGAGAAATTACCCCATCGTGGTAACTGAAACTTTTTCTGGGATAGTAATGTAGGTTGGCATCTGTGGTCTCCTGGAGTCTGCAGCACATATGGCCAGGCTCTTCTTAAGCACTTAAGTGTAATTTTAATAAGCCTACCTTTATGTATGGTTGTTTTTCCCTTGCAGTTTTTAATATTCTTTCTTTGTTCTCTACTTTTATTGTTTAGATTATTATGTAGTGGGGTGACTTTTTTTTTTTGTCTAATCTCTTTGGTGTTCTGCATGTTTCTTATACTTTGGGACTCTCTTCCTTCAGGATAGAGAGACATTTCCTTCTATTATTGTTTTGAACATATTCTCTATGCCTTTGACCTGAGTTTCTTCTTTTTCCTCTCTTCTTTATCCCTGTATTTGTTCTTTTGTAATATCCTAGATTCTAGATTTCTTGATTTTGTTTGTTTATTTGTTTCAGCACTCTCTCTCTCTTTCTTTCTTTCTTTTTTTCTTTCTTTTTTGGATTTGCCATTCTGTTTGACCGATATATCCATTTCTTCTATCTTAATATCTTCAGTGCCTGAGATTCTTTCTTCCATACCCTGTATTCTGTTGGTGAAGCTTGCCTCTGTAGTTCCAGTTTGTATTACTAAATTTCTCAATTTCTAAGTTTTCCTCCATTTGTATTTTCTTTATTGTTTCTATTTCCATGTTCAGGTTTTGGACAGGTTTTGTTCATTTCCTTCAACTGTTTGTTTTCTTTTACTTGGTTTATTTAAAAGATTTATTCATTTCCTCCAATAGTTTGTGTTTTCGTCATTTTCTTTAGGGGATTCCTTCATTTCCTCTTTAAGGACCTCTATCATCTTCATATAGTTGATGTTAAGGTCTTTTTCTTGTTCTTCATTCTTGTTGGAATATTCAGAGCCTGCAGTGCTAGGGTTGCTAGGTTCTGGTAGAAATTTAGTACTCTGGCTGTGACTGACTCTGCTCTTATGCTGTCATCTAGACATCTATAGGTCCTAGGTGTTGATTTCTGGCTTTGTCTCAGTTGCATGAGTGCTATGCTTTTTTTTTTTTTTTATTTCCTCTCTGGATTTTTTCAGAGTCTGATAGCTGTGTGTTGCCTGATTTATTGGCCTGCTCTGCTGGTGTGTTCACAGGGAATGCCTCTGGTGTTGGTGACTGGGCTGCAACAAAAAGTTGAGAGGAGGAGGGTTATAGAGGATGGTCTGTAGATCCACAGGAGATGTTGGCAGGAGGAAGGGAGGCTTCAGCTGGTGATCTGTTGTGCAGCACTAGAGACAAGCCCTAGGGGGCATCTTTGCCTTTTATGTTCTTCCTGCCACATCTTCTACAAGGTTCCCTGAGACTCAGGAGAGGACTGAGCTATGAATGTTGCTTTAAGACTGAGCATTCTCAGTCAGGTATTTTTGTTTTTTTTCTTCGAGACGGGGTTTCTCTGTGGCTTTGGAGGCCATCCTGGAACGAGCTCTTGAAGACCAGACTGGTCTTGAACTCTTAGAGATCCACCTGCCTCTGCCTCTCAATTGCTGGGATAAGGCATGTGCCACCAACGCCTGGCTTCAGTCAGGTATTCTTTACACTTTGGCCAGATATGTATCACCATGTCAGTCAGTCACCATCTGCTTCAGTTAGGAGCATCTGAGTTGAGAGATGGGACCTCCATTGATCTATGGATATATTGGTAAGTTATTTTCAGTCAGTTTAATTCTATGCTCACTGAGCAGGATGATAGCAATGCATTCTTACCTAAGGCCTATGTTCTATCTAGCCTTAAGTTCTTGGTCTGATAATGGTGCCAGGTATTTTTTCATCCTGTGGAGAGGTACTTGATACAGTTGGGAAGTGGTTGCTTACTCCCATGATATTTGTGCTACTATTGCACCAGTGCACAGGTTTTGCCAGGTCAGTCATGACTGTAGTAGGTTAAAGTGTTTGCAGTTGGCCGTGCCTGAAGAGTTCTTGTCTCCTCCAGAAGCTTGCAGCACTATGAAACAAGTCAGTGGGGGATCAAGCTTCTGCTTCCTTATCACTTTGCTGCTCCATGACTCAAGCATATGGCGTCTTCATCAATAGGATCTTCTCAGCATGTTGTCGAGGATAACCAAGAGCAATAGCAATACAGTGGAATTTCGGGGGGATTTTGGGAACTTAATTGGCAAAAATTCTAAAAGAAGTAACTTACACATGCCACAAAATTTTTATTTGTTTCCCTCTCATGTCTAGTAGGAGCATTCTTGTTCTGTTTCAGAATGCCTCCATTTAAGTTCTGTATCTCGCTCTACTCACCTTTCAATGTGTGCATTTGTGTCTCCGTGTGCATGCGGGCACGTGTGTGTGTGTGTGTGTGTGTGTGTGTGTGTGTGTGTGTGTGTATGTGTGAGTATATGTTAGTGATATTAAAGTATAGTAAATTTAAATGTCTTTTTCAAAAGATCTTTTATTTTATTTATCTCTTTCCCTTCTCCCTGCCATACCCTCCCTCTATTCCCCCATTCCAGTTTAACCCTCCTTATTCCTTTTTTCCCTCTGTATCTGTGTCCTTTTTCTCCCCTCTCTCCATAGCTGTTCCCAAGGAATTTTATTCATTTCATGAACTCCATGGGTATTACAATTGAAACACATTTCTGGATATTTGACACCAACCTCCACAGCAACAGAAAACATGTGATGCTTAGCTACTTTATTCGGGGTTGCCTTGCTGAAAGTAACTTTTCTAGCTCTTTCTGTTTGGTTGTGAATTCCATAGCTTCATTTTTCTCAATATCTGAGTTACATTACCGTCTATGACTATAACAATTTTCATTATTCATTCATCACTTGATGCAAACCTAGGGTGTTTCCATTTACTGGCTGTTGAAAATACAATCGCAATGAACATGGATTAGCAGAGGCCTCTAGAATATGATACAGAGTATTTTTCTGTATATACATGTGAGCGTGGTACTGCCGGGTCATATAGTATATCTAGAGTTAGCCATTGAGGAAGCTCCATACTGATTCTAAAATGGTTTCACTACTTTTCATTCCCTCAATCACTGAAATGGAGTTCTCTTTTCTGTACACCAATGCCAGCGCTAGTCATTTTTTATTTTATTTTATTTTTTAATTTTAGGCCTTCTGACTTCGGTGATATAAAATCAGAGAGAAGTTGTAATTTGCATTTCCCCAGTACCTAAGTATGTTTAAACACTTTTAAATATTTGTCAGCCTTTTTAAATTTCATTTTCTGAGAATTCTTTTTAGCTCTATGCCCCTTGATTAATATTTAAAATATAAACACCTAAGGACTCCCCTTTCTTTCATCTCTCCAATCACTTCATGCCCCTGTTGTGGATATTACTTTAACAGTGAAAGGATGTGTTATGTTTGTTTATGTTGTGGAATATTAGTATAACTATGTGAAGGTGTGTTACATTTGTTTATGCTGCATTTGTTTAGTTATGTAAAGATGTCCTGCTCTTCTATGTTGCCTGCCTAAGGTACTTGATTGGTCCAAAAAGCTGAACAGCCAGTAGCTGTGCAGAAGAGAGATAAGCAGGACTGACTGTCAGAAAGAATAAATAGGAGTGGGAATCTACAGAGATACTAAGAATGAGAGGGACATGCCCTTGACCAGAAGCCAGGCAGCAGCTAGCCAGCCAGACACCAGAAGTAGGACATACAGAAAGGACAGGTAAAAAGCCCCAATCCAAAATGTAGATAAAGGGAAACAAGTTAAGTTACCAAAGCTAGCAAGAAACAAGCCTAAGCTAAGGCCAAATATTCATAACTAATAAGAAGTCTCTGTGTCATGAGTTGGGAGCTAGTTGGTGACCCAAAAGAAAGCCTACTACATGCCCCCACTTACTCTGTCTCAAGCTGGTTGTTTCTATTTGTTGTTATTATTGTGTATACATTTAAATGTCTATGCACATAAACAATTATAAGCTGCTGAGTTGATTTGATATTTCATCTATTTATATGATTTCAGGGCAGATGACTTTGTTTTGGATAACCACCTAGGAGCCTCATCCCCAGGAAAGAACAATTGTCCATCTCTCAAGAGTCATTAATTCCTGTAGTATGTTGTCTAGGGAGTTGGTCTCATTAGATGCCCACAAACCTTCTATGTTAGTATGTGTAATGGCCATGCTTCCTCCTTCACCTAAGACCTTCTTGCAGGGCTGAGTCTGTCTTGCCAACTGTGGCTTTGGGTTCCCAATGCCTGTAGGATACTGCTCTGACGGTACAGTACTCCTATTCCAGGGCCCTGTGGTAGCTGTGGATACTGCTCTGACAGTACAGTTCTCCTCTTCCAGGGCCCTGTGCTAGCTGTAGATGGGCTGCCCTGTTGTCTCCAATGGCGCTCATCTCACACTGACTCTCCAGGTTAGCTGCCAAGTGCTCTCCATTCTTACTCTTGCCTCAAAACTGAGGTCAGGCTAAAGTAATGTCTAGCAGGGCATCTCCTGGGAGGGGTGTATGTGTCTGTGAGCATGTTGTATGGGTGTGTCTGTGAGGGACTTGCCTGGGGGTGCATCTGGAGATTGCTGTTCTTTGAGGAGATAAGCAGAGAATTTTCTGCTGTGTTTGCCTCAGGGAGAGGGTGTGTCTAGTAGTCAATTGTCGGATTTGGCCTAGGGAGGCAGGAAGGTGGGGCTGCACAGTAAACAACAACCCAGCTCTTGTCTTGCCTATCTCAAATACCTGTGGCACTGAAGAAGGTGTTCGTGGAGTGCCGTCTTCCCAGTCACTTGCAGCCCTGGAACTAATCCGTGGAGATCCACAGGACCTGGATTGATCTGGGCAAGGTGTCAACCAGGGCTGATGATGAAACCCAGAGGGGTGGAGGTCACAGTGCTGCTGCTGTGGTTGACAGGAGTAGCAGGATGCTGGGAAGAGCCTGGTCATATGGGTGTGAAGCAGATGCTGCAAAGTGAGGCTGATGTCCACTTACCCTTTTTAAGGCTCTTCCTGCCACCAGGCTGCTTTCTGATTCCTTAGTCTCTAAGCCACTCTCCATACCCTATTTTGAGCCCATTCCCTGTGGAGGGATACTCCTTAGCCCAGACACATGGAGGAGGGCCTAGGTCCTCCCACAAATGATGTGATTGACATTTATGCCCCCCATGGAAGGCCTCACCCTCCTGGGGGAGTGGTATGGGGTGGGTTGGGGGGGTATGGGAGAACGGGAGGGAGAGGGAACTAGGATTGACATTTAAATTAAGGTTGTTTCTAAATACAATAAATTTAATTTAAAAAAATCAAAAATATATTCAACTATATTTGTGAGTATGGGTGTTTGTGTGTGTTATTGAGAAAATGTTTACTATCATATTCACTCTGTAGAACAACCTGGCTTGAATTCAAGGAGATCATGGCTTTGCTATCATACTTGGCTGTCTTCATTTCTGAGAATAATTTGACAGGGATCAGTGGCTGACCCCAGAAATGACTTTAAGAGATATGGTTCTGAACCGCAGGACCTCTGCTTAGATTAAGCTGGGACAGCTAGTGCATTTTGGAAAAGGATTTCAGGAATAGTCAATATAAAACAGAGTTGGAATTTATTTTGAGGCATGGTTTGTCTATGTAACTCTAGCTGTCCTTGATCTTGGAATGTAGACAACATTGGCCCCAAACTCCCAGTATCCTGCTTGCCTCTGCAGCCCAAGTATTGGAATAAAATTGTAACTTTATTATTTATTTACTTATGCTTGATTGTAAATATGTGCTCCTTTATGTGTGGAAATGTCTGCATGTATGTCATGGTTTGGGTGTAAAAATCAGAGAACAGTTTTGGGTGTTGTTCTCTTCTCTTCAGCATGTTGGAGACAGGGTCTCTGGTTTGCTATCACATGTAAATAGACTTGCAGCATTTCTCCTGTCTGCCTTTTATCTTCCCTTAAAAGCACTGGACTAGAGACATGCACTGTTGCAGCTCTATGTATAATGCAGAAGTAAAGATAGTTGTAAGGTGAGTACTTTACAGGTTAAGCCATTTCACAGCCCTAGAGTTTATTAAGTAGAGATTTTTTTGGAGTCTGTGTTGAGACACAGTCTCACTTTCCAACTCTGTCTAGCCTAGAAACTCACTATGTAGAAGATAGGCTAGGCCTGTGACTTGAAGAGAGAAATCTGCCTCTGCTTCATATTACCCCATCTGGGTAAAAGGAGATGGTTATCATGGATTTGGCATAAATAGTAATAGAAAGAAAGAACTTTGGAAAAGTGTGGTCTTGTGAGGGAGAGCCACACTTAAGAATTGATACAAAGCCATGGTGCAGTTTTGGTGACTTTGTAAGTTCCATTTCAAAGGGTTCTAATGGAGTTTCTCTTTGTGTCTCTCTCTTCACTATGTCTCTCTGTCTCTCTATATCTCTCTTTTTCTTCCTCTCCTTGGTAACAAGATCATTGGTCAGTTCTTGAGGAGGCGTGGGTAGGACTCTCATTTCCTAAGGTAAAGCATGGGTCAGAAGACTCCTGCACTGTGCCTTACTCTACATAAGGTTCATAATCTTCCCCTGGAAATCTTCAGAAAATTGCTGCTTACATCTGGCAACAGAGTTAGTCCATATTCAAAAGGTTTTATATACTTTGGCCTCCAACATGGCTTTTTGGTATTTGAGATAATGAAGGGACCAGCTCCCCATTTCGGCAGCCATAACAGCCGGACACGTGCTTTTCTGACCTTGCCTTGGTTAGGAGGTTAGGTGCCTGCCTCATGGCAAGGAACAAATCAGAAGTTAGCTGGTGGTGCTATGCTTTACGGCTCTGTGTGTGCTTTACGGACAAGCGCACAGCAATGACTCGCAGAGCATAGCAACCACCCTGGGAGGGCCTATGGACCATAACAACCAGTTGACCAATCAACACAGGGCAAGCCCTCCAAGCCTGGAGGCATACTAATCCTGAGCCTGTTTGTACCCCTAGACACTCCCCTTACGCTGCCCTATAAGATCTCTATGCAGCCGCTTCCAACTGTCTTTGCTAGCCATCTGCCATAGCGGGTGGATGAAAGACCCAAGCTAACATGGGGTTAGCTCGTTAAACAACAATAAAGCCTCATGCAGTTTGCATCAAGCTTTCGACTCAGCCTGATGATTGGGGTGGCCTAGGTCCTGGGCTAAGATCCTGGAAGCCTGAGCTTTCCGGGGGTCTTACAATATTGCTTAAAAAAGGGGTTTTCTCTGTCCGCACAGCAAACTTTATCAATTTTGTGTGATGGTTAATATTGATTTTCAACTTACTAAGATCTAGAATCAGCCAAGGGGCACTTCTCCGGGCACACCCGTGAGGGCCTATCTACGTCATGCTATCCTCTGGGGTGAGCTTATGAGAGATTAGCTTGTATGTTAAGTTCCTTGAAATGAGAAGACTCTTCTCCCTTTCAGTGAAAGCGCCATTCCATTCCTTGGTTGCGGTACCAAATTATGTAATAAGGACTGACAGTTATCATTGTCTAGCTTCCTACTGTGGATACAGTGTGATCAGGTTAACTGTAGAATCACCATACAGTGGGCTGCAGGAATAGAGACTACCCTTGCTTGTTCTCTGCCTGGAGCTCAGACTGGGTGGTGGCTGGGGTTCTTCTAGCATGGCATCTTGACTGCCAATCCAAGATTGAAGGGCTCATGGGGAGCTGGTGACCCCTTATCAGTTTTGAAACACCTTCGGAGAGGACCAGGGAGGACACTGCTTACAGTAGGCACCTGAAAGTGTGCTAGATTCTAGAACCATAGGGTAACCAAGGACAGCTCCCAGTGTGGAATACAACTGCCATGGTAGGAAAGCTGTGTGTGCTAGGGATGGCAAAATCTGAAGCGTGGAGCTTGTCCAGTCCATAAGAGCCCAGAAGGTCATTCAGAGTCTCAGAATTTGTAATACAGGAAGTTGTTCACAAAGGGAATAACAGGAGCACAGCTTCCTGTTCTGTTTCCTTAAAGGTGATTGATTGTTTGCTATGCCCTATTCTCCCCTTTTGGTAAACAGTGGGCTGTTACTTATTTTTTCACATTTTTAAGGAGACTGTTGGCTTGTTAATTGTTGGAATTTTTAATTTTAAGGGATTTAAGAATTTGCAAGTGTTTTATGTTATGATTAATATGAGGCTTTGGGACCGTGGATGGAAATGTCTTGTTTGATAGGAATGTACCATAAAATTTGAGTCAAGTGAACATTTTCCCCCAAAGTTATTTTGAGTCAGGCTATTTTTTATCAGTTTAATAGAAATGAGACTACTCCCATGCCCTGTTTGCTGCTCAGAGTATAAAGAACCTGGATACCAATTCATGGATGTCTGTAAGGCTTCCTACTGAAGCACACTTTTATCAATGATCTCTGACATGCGTGCTTGTGTCTCTTCAGTGTCACTAATGTGTAACTGCATACTGCTTTGCATTATGTCATCAACCCTGCAACCATATACATACAGCCAACAAAAGACAGACTCAGTAGGTTGTCTTCATGTATCTCAGCATTCTTATTCATATGCACTTTACAGGGAAGAAGTAGGAAGAGAAAGAAATATTTGAGAAGGGATGGAGTAAAAAGGGGAAAGTGGTGTAATAGCTTTTTTTTTTTAAAAAAAATTAATTTAAATTAGAAACAAGCGTGTTTTACATGTCAATCCCTGTTCCTTCTCCCTACCCTCCTCCCCTGCCCCCAACTAACACCCTACCTATCTAATACCATTCTGCTCCCCAGGGAGAGTGAGGCCTTCCATGGAGGTTTCTTCAGAGTCTGTCATATCCTCTGGGATAGGGCCTAGGTCCTCCCCCATGTGTCTAGGCTCAGGGAGTGTCCCTCTGTGTAAAATGGGCTCCCTAGGCTAGGGATAAGTACTGATCCACTACAAGAGGCCCCATATATTCCCGAAGCCTCCTCACTGACACCCACATTTATGGGGTCTGGTTCAGTCCCATGCTGGTTTCCCAGTGATCAGTCCGGGAACCAAGAGCTTCCCCCTTGTTCAAAAACTGAAAAGAGAAAAGAATTGAATTCTCTAGAATGATGTCACTGATCTAAGACAGCCCACAACCAGCAATAATTGAAATGAATTTCCCTTCTTGTCCTGCATGGAAGGGGCTGTGGTCTTCTTCTGAGCCAGCCTGCACAGATCCAAAAGCAGGCTGTTCCGAGCTCAACAAAGCTTAGCAGAGCCATCCAGGTAAGAGTAGTGACCACAGTGCGGATGGGTGACTTTTCCTTAAAGTTTTCTGAATTTGTGTTCTCTTTCCTTTGTTTTTGTGAGAATTGTGGCATTGATAAATCTGTCTTTTAGATAAAAACCTCATGGTTGACCGGTATCATTGGCTCCAAGGCAGTCTAATCTGACAGTGTCTTCTCCTTGATTTTCAACTAAAGCCTTGTGGTCCAAGATGAACATGCCAGAGGCATTTTGTTCCATTGTTTTTATAATTTATATATGTTCCTGCATGACTTTGAGGTGATGATGTACCAAAAAGTCTCTGCTTTTACATTGTGGTTATGTTCAGACTTAGATTAGTTGGAAAGAGGGAGAACTCTGCGTGAACATGTGCACTCTTCCTAAGTAAAATCCCATGCTTCCTTGGTTCAGGAGAAACATTCTTGTGCAAATAATTCCCCTGCTCTCCTTGCTTCCTGCAGGCATGAAATTTTTCTCATCTCTTCTGTCTTGGCAGTTGTGTTGGCTATTCTTGGTAGTCAAACTGACTACCTCTGGAATTAACTAAAACCTAGAGTTGGGTCCCCTTGTGGGGGATTTTACTTAATGAGAGGATTTGAAATGGGAAAACCCTTCATTATTCTGAATGTTTTGAGCTAATAGGATCCACCCTTATTGTGGGACAGGCCTTTTCATGTCAGCCTACATATATAAAGGATATTGAAGAAGGAAGCGCTTTCTCTTTGCCTGAATGCCTTGGCTGTGGCCCAGAAGGTCATACCTTTACTCTTTGGAGCCCAGTGTTTAGGAATTCTGGTACACACTGAAGACCATCTGAGACATCCAGCCTTATGGATTGAAGATCTACTGAATTCTTCAACTTTCTATTGGTAGATGGCCAATGTTGGACTAGCTGGACCACAGCCTGTGAGACACTCTAGTAAATCCATACAGAATTTTATTCTATCATTTGTTTCAAGCAGAGAACCTTGACTAGTCATGCTGCTTTCCCAGCTGCACGCTGAGGAAGATATTCTAGCTAATAACATTGCTCATTATTATAATGGCGTTATTCTGTGCTCCATTTTTCTCTAAGATTTCAACTTATTGTGAAGACTATTCATTTTATTATTGTTAAATTGTCAAGAGATTGAAATGAATTTCGCAATAAAATTCTTGAAGCAATGAAGCCATCACTCAGACTTCTGTTGGGAAAAAGACCTATCATCTTGTTTGTAATCTGGTTCCTTCTTTTCTCTCCTGATTGTCTGAACTCCCTGGCACAACCAGATAAATAATACCTTCAGTTCACCTGAACTCAGTATAAAGCCATAGAACAAACATCTCCTTTTTTTGTGCTACAATCTCTCTTAACTGATAACATCTTAGGCACTCTTCCTCCTGGGGTAGAGGGGAATCATTCTCGTCCACATTTTAGTCATTGTGTCCAGGAGGAAGAAGGGAAAGTGCCTGTGGACTGCAGAAAGATAGCAGGGTCAGCTATTGTATTGAACCTCTTATCACTGTAGATTTGAAACAGCCGGGGTCTGGAGTGGAAGACACAACCATTGCTCTGTGTCCTTATACACAGTGTAACCCTAAGGGAGGTTCTCTTGTCACCCAGGCCTCAATAACCAATCAGGGCCTCCAGTCTGACCTGCCAGTCAGAAGTGGTACAGGGCTCTTCCTGCGGCCAGGATGCAGTCTTAAGTTTGCGGCAGTGTTTTTGTGTGATATTCTATGAGTGCTGCTGCAGGGTGCTGAGTGGAGAGCATGAATGCTCTCGGATGCCAGGACATGGTGAGCAAAAGGGCTGTTGTCCCCAGATGGGAAGGAACAGATGCTGAGCCTTTGAAGCTGGTGTGGCAGTCCTGTCTGGTGGGAGCCTGCAGCCAGATTCAGTGTCCTGTGAAGTCCCATATGGTCCTTTAAGCTCCATGGACCCAGGTGCTTGCCTCTGAATAATTTCACTCCATGAGCTGCCTCTGCACACAGCATTGGGAGCAAGGAGCTGTATGTTGAAGCATCTATGTAGTCCAAGGCAACATGTTTTTGGTACATCCTTGGAAGCATGTCACCAAATTTGGAGAGGTCTAGTGTCTCTAGTATCTTCTAGAAGTTCTATACTTCATATTTAACATTTAGGTGAAAGTTCTATTTTTATTTAATTTTGTGGAAGTTATAAATGGCATATCTTATGCTCTATAGTACTACATTATGCTTAGGAGATAGTCACAGAAAGCAGAATTTAGCTGAGGGACGGCTGTCCCAAGGATAAGTTATGCTAATGAGGCCTGTTAGAGTTCAGGATGCTAAGATACACATCGTTTTTCACCAGGATTGTCCAGACATGTCTCCAAACCATTACAAATGAGACACTTCCGATTTACAATTAGACACTAAACCTATCCCCATATCAAAAAACAGGCCTCTATCAAGCTGCTCATGGGGGCACTACAGGCTCACAACCAACATTCAGGCCTAGTGTGCCGTCAACTTCCAGTTTTCTTCTTGAGAAAGGCATAGTACTGATGGATGGGCAAGGTGACCACTCTTTGAAAGGGAAATCACTGTTGTGTTGAGGGCTGGCCTGATCAACTAGACTTTCTCTTTAGGACTCCAAACTTGGAGAAAGAATGTGCTTGGCAGAGCTGGAGATAACCTGGTACCTAGGCCTTGGGAACTTTCCCTAAGGGCCTGACGGGCTGAGAAGAAAAAAGTGCTTTCTCTACCCAGGAATATGTTTATGAGATGATAATGGTCTGGTCCCAGGGCCTGTGTTGACTATGTCCTTTGCCTTACACAAGCTTCTCCGTTTTGGGAGGTCCCATTTATTAATTGTTGATCTCAGTGTCTGTGCTACTGGTATAATGTTCAGGAAGCGGTCTCCTGTACCAATTAATTCAAGGGTATTTTCCACTTGGTCATCTAATAGTTTCAGTGTGGGTGGATTTATATTGAGGTCTTTGATCCATTTGGACTTAAGTTTTGTGCATGGCAATAGACATGGAACTGTCTGTAGTCTTCTACATGCCAGCATGCAGTTATGCCAGCACCATTTGTTGAAGATGCTTTCTTTATTCCATTGTATAGCTTTAGCTTCTTTGTCAAAAATCAGGTGTTCATAGCTGTGTAGGTTAATATCAGGGTTTTCAACTGGATTCCATTGGTCTACCTGTCTATTTTTGTGCCAGTACCAAACTGTTTTCAGGACTGTAGCTCTATAGAGAGGTTGAAGTCTGGGATGGGGATGCCTCTGGAAGTTCTTTTATTGTACAAGATTGTTTTGGCTATCCTGGGTCTTTTGTTTTTCCATATAAAGTTGAGAATTGTTCTATCAAGGTCTTTGAAGCATTGTGCTGGGATTTTGATGGGGATTGTACTTAATCTGTAGATTGCTTTAAGCAAAATTGCCATTTTTTATTAGTTCAAATTAGAAACAAGCTTGTTTCACATGTCAATCCCTTTTCCCTCTCCCTCCCCTCACCCATACCCCTCCTAGCCCATCTCGACCTACCCCCCAACCCCATCCACCCTCTACTCCCCAGGCAGGGTAGGGCCCTCCACAGGGGCTCTGCAAAGTCCACCACATCATCCTGGGCTGGGCCTAGGCCCTTCCCCATGTGTCCAGGGCAAGAGTGCATCCCTTCATGTGGAATGGGCTCTCAAAGTCCCTTCTTACACCAGGGAAAAATATTAATCCACCAGCAGGGGCCCCCTAGAGTGCAGAGGCCTCCTCATTAACATCCATGTTCAGGGTCAGGATCAGTCCTGTATTGGCCTCCCAGACAGCATCTGGGGTTGATGTGTTGTTCCCCCTTGTTCAGGCCAGCTGTTTCTGTGGGTTTCACCAGCCTGGTACCGACCCCTTCACTCTTCATTCTTCCCTCTCTGCAACTAGGTTCCAGAGTTCAATTCAGTGTGTATCTGTGGATGTCTGCCTCTGCATCCATCAGCCGCTAATGAGGGCTCTAGGATGGCATAAAAAAGTAGTAATCAGTCTCATTTTAGGGGAAGGGCGTTTAGGATATCCTCTCCACCATTGCCTGGATTGTTCCTTCATGTCATCCTTGTAGGTCTCTGGAAATCGCCCTAGTACCAGATCTTTCCTCGTACCTAAAATGGCTCCCTCTAATATGGTATCTCTGCTCTCCTCTATTCTTCCCTCAACTCAATTTTTCTGCTCCTCCATTAACTCCTCTCCTCACCTCTTCTCCTTCTCTCATTCTGGCAGCTCCTTCTCCCCTACCCTCATGCTCCCAATTAGCTCAGGAGGTCCTGCCCCTTCCCATTCCCTGGGATCCATGCATTTATCCTCTAGAGTACTTCATGGTTCCTAATCACTTTGGTGAAGAGGATTATAGGCTTATAATCCTTTGCTCTATGTCTAAAATTCATATATGAGTGAGTACATGCCATGTTTGTCTTTTTGTGACTGGGTTACCTCACTTAGGATGGTTTCTTCTAGTTCCATCCATTTGCCTGCGAATTTCAAGATTCCATTACTTTTTTCTGCTGAGTAGTACTCCATTGTATAAATGTACCACATTTTCTCTATCCATTCTTCAGTTGAGGGGCATCTAGGTTGCTTCCAGGTTCTGGCTATTACAAACAATGCTGCTATGAACATGGTTGAACATATGTCCTTGTTGTATGAACATGCACTATTTGGGTATATACCCAAGAGAGGAATGGCTGGATCTTGAGGTAGACTGATTCCCATTTTTCTGAGCAACCGCCATACTGATTTCCAGAGTGGTCTTACAAGTTTGCACTCCCACCAGCAATGGAGGAGTGTTCCTTTTTCTCCACATCCTCTCCAGCATAGATTGTCATTGGTGTTTTTGATTTTAGCCATTCTGACAGGTGTGAGGTGGTATCTCAGAGTTGTTTTGAGTTGCATTTCTCTGATGGCCAAGGATTTTGAGCACTTTCTTAAGTGTCTTTCAGCCATTTCAGATTCCTCCGTTGAGAATTCTCTATTTAGTTCTACAGTCCACTTTTTAATCTCATTGTTTGGTGTTTTGGTGGCTAGCTTCTGGAGATCCTTGTATGTTTTGGAAATCAGCAATCTGTCAGATGTGGGGTTGGTGAAGATCTTTTTATTTTATTTTATTTTTTAATTCAAGTTAGGGAACAAGATTGTTTCACATGTAAGTCCCTTCTCCCACTCCCTCCCCTCACCCCCATCCCCATCCCCCACCCCCAACCTACCCCGCACCCCATCCATCCACCATTCCCCAGGCAGGGTAGGGCCCTCAATGGGGGCTCTACAAAGTCCACCAAATCTTCCTATGCGGGGCCTGGGCCCTTCCCCATGTGTCCAGAGCCAGAGTGTATCCCTTCATGTGGGATGGGCTCTCAAAGTCCCTTCTTACACCAGGGAAAAATTGCTAATCCACTTCCAGAGGCTCCCTGGAGTGCAGAGGCCTCCTTATTGGCATCCATATTCAGGGGGCTGAATCAGTCTTGTACTGGCCTCCCAGATAGCATCTGGGGCCCATGTGCTCTCCCTGGTTCAGGCCAACTGTTCGTGTGGGTTTCTCCAACCTGGTACAGATCCCTTCGCTCTTCATTCCTTCCTCTCTTCAACTAAATTCCAGATTTCAGATCAGTGTATTTCTGTGGATGTCTGTCTCTGCTTCCATCAGCCGCTGGATGGGGACTCTAGGATAAAGAGTAGTCATCAATCTCATTTTAGGGGAAAGGCTTTTAGGTTATCCTCTCCTCCATTGCCTGGATTGTCAGATCGTGTCATCCTTGTAGGTCTCTGGAGATCTCCCTAATTCCAGATCTCTTCTCGGACCTATAATGGCTCCCTCTAGTATGGTATCTCTCATCCTGCTCTCTCTCCTCTATTCTTCCCCCTACTCAATATCTCTGTTCCTCCATTTCCTCTCCTCTACTCCTCTTCTTGTGCTCTTATTGTGGCAGCACCCTCTCCCCTACCCTCATGCTCCCAATTAGCTCAGGAGTTCATGCCTCTTCCCATTCCTGGGGTCTATTTATCCCTTAGAGTCCTTCATGTTTCCTAGTTAATTTGGTGAAGAGGATTATAGGCTGGTAAACCTTTGCTCTAGGTCTAAAACTCATATATGAGTGAGTACATACCATATTTGCCTTTTTGTGACTGGGTTACCTCACTTAGGATGGTTTCTTCTAGTTCCATACATTTGCCTGCGAATTTCAAGATTCCATTGCTTTTTTTTTCTGCTGAGTAATACTCCATTATATAAAAGTACCACATTTTTCTCTATCCATTCTTCAGTTGAGGGGCATTTAGGTGGCTTCCAGGTTTTTTCTATTACAAACAATACTGCTATGAACATGGATGAACATATGTCCTTGTTGTATGAACATGCACTATTTGGGTATTTACCCAAGAGAGGAATGGCTGGATCTTGAGGTAGACTGATTCCCATTTTTCTGAGCAACCGCCATACTGATTTCCAGAGTGGTCTTACAAGTTCACACTCCCACCAGCAATGGAGGAGTGTTCCTTTTTCTCCACATCCTCTCCAGCATAGATTGTCATTGGTATTTTTGATTTTAGCCATTCTGACAGGTGTGAGGTGGTATCTCAGAGTTGTTTTGAGTTGCATTTCTCTGATGGCCAAGGATTTTGAGCACTTTCTTAAGTGTCTTTCAGCCATTTCAGATTCCTCTGTTGAAAATTCTCTGTTTAGTTCTGCACCCCACTTTTTAATTTCATTGTTTGGTGTTTTGGTGGCTAGCTTCTTGAGCTCCTTGTATATTTTGGAAATCAGCCCTCTGTCAGATGTGGGGTCGGTGAAGATCTTTTCCCATTCTGTGGGCTGTCATTTTGTCTTACTGACTGTGTCCTTTGCCTTACAGAAGCTTCTCAGTTTCAGGAGGTCCCATTTATTAATTGCAGACCTCAATGTCTGTGCTACTGGCGTGGTGTTCAGGAATCGGTCTCCTGTGCCAATTTGTTCAAGGGTAATTCCCTCTTTCTCTTCTAGAAGATTCAGTGTGGCTGGATTTATGGAGAGATCTTTGATCCATTAGCACTTAAGTTTCGTGCATGCAGTCTTCTGCATGTCTGAAACCAATTGTCCCAGCACCATTTGGTGAAGATGCTATCTTTTTTCCATTGTATAGATTTAGCACCTTTGTTAAAAATAAGATGTTCGTAGGTGCGTGGGTTAATATCAGGGTCTTCAATTCGATTCCATTGGTCTGTCTGTCTGTTTTTGTGCCAATACCAAGCTGTTTTCAGAACTATGGCTCTATAATAGAGCTTGATGTCAGGGCTGGTGATGCCTCCAGAAGATCCTTTATTGTAAAGAGTTGTTTTGGCTATCCTGGGTTTTTTATTTTTCCATATAAAGTTGAGTATTGTTCTTTCAATGTCTGTGAAAAACTGTGTTGGGATTTTGATGGGGATTGGTTGAATCTGTAGATTGCTTTTGGCAGGATTGCCATTTTTACTATGTTAATTCTACCTATCCAAGAGCATGGGAGATCTTTCCATTTTCTGATATCTTTAAATTCTTTTTTTAAAGTCTCAAAGTTCTTATTGTGTAGGTCTTTCACTTTTTTGGTTAGTGTTACCCCAAGATATTTTATGATGTTTGTGGATATTGTGAAAGTTGATGTTTCCCAGATTTCTTTCTCATTGGATTTATCATCTATATATAGTAGGGCTGCTGATTTTTTTTTTGAGTTAATTTTGTATCCTGCTACCTTGCTGAAGGTGTTTATCAGCCTTAGGAGTTCCCTGGTAGAGTTTTTTGGGTCACTAATGTAGACTATCATGTCATCTGCAAATAGTGAAAGTTTGACTTCTTCCTTTCCAATTTGTATCCCTTTGATCCCCATTTCTTTTCTTATTGCTCTAGCTAGAACTTCAAGTACAATATTGAAGAGGTATGCAGAGAGTGGATAGCCTTGTCTTGTTCCTGATTTTAGAGGAAACGCTTTGAGTTTCTCTCCATTTAGTTTGATGCTGGCTATTGGTTTCATGTATATTGTGTTTATCATGTTTAGATATGTTCCTGTTATTCCTGTTCTCTCCAAGATCTTTATCATGAAGGGATGTTGGATTTTGTCAAAGGCTTGACAAAATGAAGGGATTTATCAGCATCTAGTGAGATGATCATGTAGTTTTTCTCTTTCAGTTTGTTTATATGGTGGATTATATTGGGATTTTCTTTTGTTAAACCATCCTTGCATCCCTGGGATGAAACCTACTTGATCATAGTGGATGATTTTTCTGATGTGTTCTTGGATTCCATTTGCAAATATTTTGTTGAGTATTTTTGCATCAATGTTCATGAGGGATATTGGTCTGTAGTTCTCTTTTTTAGTTGTATCTTTGTGTGGCTTGGGTATCAAATTGATTGTTGCTTTGTAAAATGAGTTTGGCAATATTCCTTCTGCTTCTATTGTGTGGAACAACTTGTGCAATACTGGTATTAGCTCTTGTTTGAATTTCTGGTAGAATTCTACAGTGAAGCCATCTGGCCCTGGGCTTTTTTTGGTTGGGAGGCTTTTGATGACTGCTTGTATTTCATTATGGATTATAGGTCGATTTAAACTTCTTATCTGTTCTTGGTTTAAATTTCGTGAGTGATATCTATCCAGGAAACTGTCCATTTCTTTTAGATTTTCAAATTTTGTGGATATAGGTTTTCAAAGTATGACCTGATGATTCTCTGGATTTCCTCAGTGTCCGTTGTTATATCCCCCTTTTCTTTTCTGATTTTGCTAATTAGCATGCTCTCTCTCTGCCTTTTGGTTAGTTTGGATAGAGGTTTGTCTATCTTCTTGATCTTCTCAAAGAACCCACTCTTTGTCTCATTGATTCTTGGTAAATTTTTCCTAGTTACTACTTCTTTGATTTCAGCTCTCATTTTGATTATTTCCTGTCATCTACTCCTCCATAGTGAGTTTGCTTCTTTTTGCTCTAAAGTTTTCAGTTGTTCTGTAAATTTTCTCATGTGACTATTCTCCAGTCTTCATATGAGCACTTAGTGCTATGATCTTTCCTCTTAGCACTGCTTTCAGTGTGTCCCTTAAGTTTGGATATGTTGTGTCTACATCCTCATTAAATTCTAGAAAGTCTTTGATTTCATTTTTTATTTCTTCCTCAACCCAGAAATGGTGCAATTGGGAGTTATTCAATTTCCTCAAGTTTGTAGGTTTTCTGCAATTTGTATTGCTGAGAATTCTACCTTTAAAGCATGGTGATCTGATAAGATACAGGGGTTATTTCAATTCTTTTGTAACAGTGGAGGTTTGCTTTGTTGCCAACTATGTGGTCAGTTTTAGAGAAGGTTCCATGTGGCGCTGAGAAGAAGGTATTTTTTTGTGTTTGGATAGAATGTTCTATAGATACCTGTTAAACCCAGTTAGGTCACAACTTCTGTCAGATCCTTTGTTTATTTGTTTAGTCCCTGTCTGCTGGTCCTGTCTAGCAGTGAAAGCAGGCTGTTGAACTCTCCTACTATATATGTGTGTGTGGTTTTATGTGTGATTTGAGCTTTAGTAATGTTTCTTTTACAAATGTGGGTGCCTTCGTATTTGGTGAATAGATGTTCAGGATTGAGACTTCATCTTGATTGTCTTTTCCTGTGATGAGTATGAAATGTCCTTCTTCATCTCTTTTGATTGATTTTAGTTTAAAGTCTAATTTGTTAGATATTAGTATTGCTACACCAGCTTGTTTCTTGGGCCCATTTGATTGGAAAATCTTTTCCCAACTTTTTACTCTGAGGTATCTCCTGTCTTTGAAGTTGAGGTGTGTTTCTTGTATACAGCAGAAGGATGGATTCTATCTTCGTATCCATTCTGTTAGACTGTTATGGGCAGGTTAAGACCGTTGACACTGAGGGATATTAATGTCCATTGATTGTTTGTTTTGGTTTTACTGTTGATGGTGTCATTGTGTGTCAATTTTGCCCTCCTGGTTTTTTTTTTGTGTTTGGTAGTATTGGATTATCTTTTTCCTATATTTTTTGAGTATAGTTGTCTCCCTGGGTTCGAGTTTTCTTTCCAGAACTTTCTGTAGTGCTAGATTTGTTGGTATTTATTGTTTAAGGTTGGTTTTGTCATGGAATATCTTGTTTTCTCCATCGTTGGCATCCATGCTCTCTTAGTGTTCGTAGGATATCTATCCAGGACTTTCTGGCTTTCAATGTTTCCATAGAGAAGTTGGGTGTGATTCTGATAGGTCTGCCTTTATATGTTACTTGGCCTTTTTGCTTTGCTGCTGTTAATATTTTCTCTTTATTCTGAAGGTTTGGTGTTTTGATTATTATGTATCTAGGGAACTTCTTTTTGTGGTCTAGTCTGTTTGGTGTTCTGTAAGCTTCTTGTACTTTCATAGGCATATCCTTCTGTAGGTTGGGGAAATTTTCTTGTATGATTTTGTTGAATATGTTTTCTGTACTTTTGAGCTATAGTTCTTCACCTTCTTCTATACCTATTATTCTTAGGTTCAGCCTTTTCTCGGTGTCCCATATTTCCTGGATGTTTTGTGTTAAGGATTTGTTGGACTTGAGATTTTCTTTGGTCGATGATTTTATATCCTCTAGAGAGTCTTCAACAACTGAGATTCTCTATTCCATCTCTTGTATTCTATTCATTATACTCACAACTTTAGTTCCTGATTGTTTATCCAGCCTTTCTATTTCCAGCATTGCCTCATTCTGTGTTTTATTGTTTCTGTTTTCAGCTTTCATGCCTTGAACTGTTTCAAGTGCTTCCTTCACTTGTTTGGTTGTTTTTTCTTGGCTTTCTTTGGATTCTTTAAGAGATTTGTTTACTTCTTGAATTCATTGATTTGTCTTTTCCTCTGTCTCATGTAATTTTTTGCTTGTTTTTTCATCTATTTCTTTAAGGGATTTTCTTGTTTCCTCTTTAAAGGACTCTATCATCTTGCTGAGATAATTTTTGAGGTCCATCTCTTCTTTATGCTCTGTGTTGGGCTTTTCAGATCTTGCTGGTATGGATTCCCTAGATTCTGGTGGTGTCATATTGGTTTTTCTGTTGTTGAGTGTGTTCTTACTCTGTCTTCTTACCATCCCTTCTTCCAGTGAGTGCAGGTGGGGTCTCTCCCTCTTTCAGGTGGCTGGCGCAGGGCTCAGCCTCTGGCGGCAGTGGGATCACCGAGGGTGGTGGGTGGATTAGGGTGGGTTTTGCCCAGTATGGGAAGGTCCACTCTTGTCTGGGTGGCATCAGGCAGAATCGAGCAGGTGTTGATGGAGGAGGTTGGGGGGGCGGGCAGAGCAGCACCCAGACTCACCTTAGGATAGGATACCTGCCGCTGGACAGAGGGCAGGGTGTAAAACCCAATATTGCCATTTTTACTTTATTGATCCTTCCTATCCAAGAACATGGGAGAGCCTTCCATTTTCTGGTATCTTTTTTAATTTCTTTCTTTAAAGAATCAAAATTCTTATGATACAGGTCTTTGTTTTTTTCTTTTTTTTTTTTCTTTTCTTGTTAGAGTTACCCCAAGGTATTTTATGTTGTTTGTGGCAATTGTAAAGTGTGATGTTTCTCAGCACATTTATCATCCATATATATTGGGGCTACTGGGTACAAAACTGGATTGAATGCATAAAAAAGCCTCTGACTTATTTTTCTCTTTTTTTGTTTGTTTGACTGATTGTTTCATGAGAGACACTGTCTCAATATATACTTCTGTCTGTCCTGGACCTGATTGCATTGACTAGGCTAGCATTCAACTCAGAGGCAGATATACCTGCCTCTGCCTTCTGAGTGCTGGGTTTACAGGTGTTGGTCAACACACCCAGTTTGTCCATCTTACTTTTCTTTTTATAGGTAGTAATTTTTCATGCAATTTTTCTCATGTACATATGTATTCTTTAATGTTAATCTGTCTACTTGTCTGTCTCTGATTGTTAATAGGTATTTCTCTTGCAAGGTGATATCCTATTCAAAGGACACAGAAATGGCAGAGGTGACCCTGATATTCACTTTCCTTCTAAAAGGAACTTGGTGATTACTGTATATGTGTGCCATGGAATAAGTATTGGGAGCATAAGAATTATATGACTATACTGTCAAAGAAGTATACATTTACAATATTATCAATATCATGTTTTTGTTGTGCATGTCTGGAATATTTTAGAATTCAGTGACCTATGATGATGTGCATGTTGACTTCACTTGGGAAGAGTGGACTTTGCTGGACCCTTGCCAGAAGAATCTCTACCAAACTGTGATGCTTGAGACCTACATGAACCTCACTAGTATAGGTAAGACCGAATTTTCATGCACATTTTAAAATAAAGGGACACGTATCCCATGGTTATTGATATTCTTTTGTGATTTGATTGAGTAAGAAAAATAAGGGGAATAATCAGTCATGGTTCTATGGTTAACTGAAGATAGTAAATTAAATTTTACATAATTTTCAATAATATATACTTTCTTGTACTATATTTTAGGATACAAATGGGAAGACCATAATACAGAAGAACATTGTCAAAGTTCTAGAAGACGTGAAAGGTAATTTTCACGTGTAAGATGATACAAATGTGCCTCAAAAATTTCAACGTGTCCTGGAAGTTTTAAACAAAAGCAACATTAGAAATAAGCACAGCTTAAAGTACACTGATGTTATTAAATTCTAAAACCATAAGTCTCAATTTCAGGTAGGTGAATTGTGTTTGCAAGGCCATCTTTTAAGGAAGAAGACAGGGAAATAATGGGCCTAATAGATATCACCATTTTAATCACAGCACCATGAGAGCTATGCTGTAGAACAGTCAATCCATTTATTTCATATTACAAACAGTAAACTCATTGAAGATGTGATAATTATATCTCCAAAACCTTCTAATTAACAAATAGTCCATAACAACGCTACTGTTACTCATATATTAGTGGGAGGAGCAGTTATGGTGATGAATCAAGGGACACTTGTTGTGGAGACCTTAATCCCTATACTACAAGTCTATGAGGAATGCAAATTCAAACTGGGTGAATTTATTGTGTAAACCTTTTATTAGTTATTATTTCTTTACAAGCTGTAACATATGTTACTCTGGATATAAGCCATATGAGTATAGCGATACAGAAAGGCATCCCATATCTGTATCTCAGAAAAATTAGAAGATATGCAGCAGTCCCCCCATTGAGTAGACTTGAATTTGATTCAATATACAAGTAATTGGTTTTTCAGTTTCATGGTTAATACATCAATAAATTCACAATATAAAAAAGCCCTGTGAGTACTAAAACTGTGTAAATACTCTGTCCTAGTTCACTTAGCAAATGTAGTATGACTCACACTATAAGAGAATTATGAATGCAGTAATGGTGGTGAAGATCTAAATTTTTCCAGTTCTCTTCAAATATGTAGAAAGTCTCACATAGTAAAAAAAGATTCTGTTAATGTGAAGCATGTAATATAGGATATTACAATGACAGGTATCATTAAAGATGCAAAACCACCCTTTAAGAAAGGGAACAACATGAGTGTATAAACAGTCATAAAATCTTGAGATCTGGTACCTCTTTGAAATTGAACCAAATTGAAAAATTAATTCATACAGACATGAAGTTTGAACAGTGTGTTGAATTTGATAAAGCTGCTACATGTTCCAATTATCCTTGCAGGCATGAAAAAAGACAAACTGGAGAGAAGCCTTCTGCATATACTCATTGTGTTAAAGCCTTTGCATATGACAGTCATCTTCAAGGGCATGAAGGAACATGTACTGGAGACAAACCCTATGAATGCAATCAGTGTGGTAAAGCCTTTGCACAACAAAGAAATCTTCAAGCCCATAAAAGAATACATACTGGAGAGAAACCCTATGCATGTGATCAGTGTGGTAAAGCCTTTTCTCATCCTAGTACTCTTCAAATGCATAAAAGAATAATACATACCAGAGAGAAACCCTATGAATGTAATCAGTGTGGTAAAGTTTTTGCATGTCAGAGTCATCTTCAAGTGCATAAAAGAATACATACTGGAGACAAACCCTATGAATGTAATCAGTGTGGTAAAGCATTTTCTCATCACAGTTCTCTTCAAAAGCATAAAAGAACACATACTGGAGAGAAACCCTATGAATGTAATCAGTGTGGTAAAGCTTTTGCATGTCAGAGTCATCTTCAAAGGCATAAGAGAACACATACTGGAGACAAACCCTATGAATGTAATCAGTGTGGTAAAGCCTTTTCTCATCACAGTACTCTTCAAAGGCATAAAATAACACATACTGGAGAGAAACCCTATGAATGTGATCAGTGTGGTAAAGCCTTTTCTCATCACAGTACTCTTCGAATGCATAAAAGAACACATACCGGAGAGAAACCCTATGAATGTGATCAGTGTGGTAAAGCTTTTGCATGTCAGAGTCATCTTCAGGTGCATAAAAGAACACACACTGGAGAGAAACCCTATGTATGTGATCAATGTGGTAAAGCCTTTTCTCAGCATAGTACTCTTCAAATGCATAAAAGAACACATACTGGAGACAAACCCTATGTATGTAATCAGTGTGGTAAAGCTTTTGCATGTGACAGTCATCTTCAAAGGCATAAGAGAACACATACTGGAGACAAACCTTATGAATGTAATCAGTGTAGTAAAGACTTTGCTCGTCAATGTAATCTTCAAGTGCATAAAAGAACATATACTGGAGAGAAACCCGATGAATGTAATATTTTTTATTTTAGCCTATGCACTTATCAGTAGTCTTTGAAATGATGAGAAAAAAATCATACTTCACTGAAACCCTATAAAAATAGTCAGTGTGGTAAAGTTTTGCCCTTTATATGGGAGTAAAACTTTTTTTGTGTTCAGTCAATCTATTCAAGCTTTTTCATATTATAATAGTCTTTGGGTACCTGAAAAAATATAGTAAGGGCTTTTTATTATAAAAGATTTGGTAAGATCTTTAGGTAACACACTTACAGTCAGTTGCAACAATCTGTCCAAGCATTATGCTATCTGTTTTTATATTGTTTGCACCAGCACTCTCATGGGAAAAAAAATCAATTTATGAACCATATATGCAGGGTAAATGGACCACCTGAAGAAACACACACTGATCCTGCAAACAGCCAGTGAATCACACAAACTTTGGCCCTGAAACTGGAGTAAAAGAAACAAACACTTTGCCCCTAATCCAGAGCCAGTCAAAGAAGCATCCTAGCCCTGAAACCAAAGCCAAAATGTGAGAATGGGCCAGTGAATGGAACACCTTTTGTCCCTGAATCCAGAACCAAAGAAACACACTCAAACCGAGTTCTGATTATGAAATACAGCCAATCTCTGGAATTGTTTACTCCCAGGCATTGAAATCCAACCAATTTCTACCCTGAAAATTTTATGCCTGGAAAAATCTCCACCCCAAGGAGCCCTATGTAAAGTGTGTGCTCGTTCAGTTGGAAGCTGCCCTGGTGCACCCTGGCAGAGGCAGCCATTCCTGGATTCCTCCCTCTCAAACAAGTCTCTCGAATGAATTTTGGGTGAAGAGCTTCTCACATGTGAGCAGAACAGAAACTCCCTAGTGGAGCAGAGCAGAGAGGTGAGGACACCTCTTGGGAAACTGCCTGAGGGGAGTGGAGCAGAGCAGTGACAGACATGTCTGCTTGGAAACTCTTACCAGAGTGGAGAGGAGCCCCGCTGTAATGGCTCTCTCTCAGAGAGGAGCAGGATTGCTATTCCTTGCAGGAGACCATCTCCCACGGGAATGTAGCTTCATGAATAGCCTGACATCTGACAGTCAAGATTCCTTTTTCCTAACAGCTATAGGTATCCAATTCCTTTCTAATCTGTAGGTATAGCCTGCCTTATGACAGTCAGGGTACAGTTCCTTCCAGAACTGTAACACTTGCACTATGAATTTAAAGGATAACATAACCATTTTAGATTTTATACTTCTCTTCAATTTGCTTGAAATATTTAATTCAGGTGTAAAACTTATGGGTTTGTTTTAGTTTCTTATCTGTTCCTGTGATATAAGGTCTATGTCAACTTACAAGAATTTAATTTGGCTCTTGGTTCCAGAAAGATGCAGGAGCACCATGAAAGTGGCATGGCAACTAGTGTCAGAAATGGACGCTATATCAGCAGGCTAAATACTCACATCCTTTAACTGCAGCATGAAGCAGAGAGTGGGAAATGGCATTTGGATGTCAATTCTCAATGCCTATCCTCAGGGACATCCAGAAGGGCATTATTTCCAAAATTTCCCAAATGATGCCATCAACTTGGACTTCACTCCTTGGACATCATATACCAATTCATGATGAAGAAAAACTCTGTAAGTAAGCCGTTAGATACCTTCACACCTGTGTTACAGGAATGATTGAAAAAATAGTTTGTTTAGTGTGTTTTAAATGTAATTATGTACTGTCAGTGCCTGATTGAGTGGGTATGTGAATGTGCATTATGGTTCCTGACAACATTAGATCCTTGGCAGTAGGACCAGGATGTATCCCTGGTGCATGAGCTAGCTTGTTGGGGACCATTTCCTATGAGGGGTTGCCATGATCAGCCTTAATGCAGGGGAAATGGCAATGTTTTAGTGTGTGGTGGGAAGAAACGTTGGAAGGCTGGTTTGTGGAAATTCTCAACTTTGCATTCCACATTCTGTTTTGTGTGACAAGGTTTACAAATAGTTTAGAACTGACATAAAGGAGGTAATGAGGGCTCATCCTTCAGAAGTACTTGATTAGAATGCTTATTAGTTTCCTCTGCCACTAGCCACAATAGTATGATTCAGGGAAATCCAACACCAGGGAACAACAGGAATATCTGAGCTACAGAGGTTCTTTGGGTGTACATGCTGTTGTGCAGGTTAATAGGGTAGATTGCACCTATTGTGCCATAATCCATGTGGCAAGATGCAGGATTCTTCAATGTTTTTGGTGTGGGCATGAGTCAGACTGGGTTTGCTAGAAAGACAAGGGGAATGAAGGAATGCATAACCATATTAAGTCTCTCTGATCACCTCCATTTCCAGAGAGAGCTCTAGAGCATGGCACCTCTGTATTTGGGAGAGAGATCACTAGTAGCTGGAGGGTCAGAAATAGAGAAATTTAGGGTTCACTTTGAGTTATTTTTGTGGGATTTCTGAAGTCTGTGTTTATTTAATTTCTATATAGGCTCTATCATAGGTTCCATTTGTTAAGTTCACATTTTTCCTGGTTGAGTTTTCTTAGGTCTTCTGATTTAAGTTTGACTATATTTTTCTGCTTTCATTCTTGGCTTTTTCTTCTATCCCCTTATTTGTTCACAAATACTGTACATATTCTTTGTTGTTGTAGATTTATGTGAAGGACAAAATTATGTCAATGTGTGTATCATTTTTTATTAATCCTATTCTGAGTTTTTTCATGTGTCACATAGGTTTGTAATCAGATTTACTTTTGTAATTGGTTGGGAATTTTCTATGGATAGTGTTGAATTTATGCTGTAAGTTGAACATACCCAACATCTTCATGATGTTGAAAATACATCATTTTAATACTGTTGTTTGCAAAAGTATAAAGGGCTAAAAGTAATCTTTGTTTAGCAAACTACAAAAAATGTGTAAAAGTGAAACCATTTGAAACTGTGTACAAAGACAGAAAGAAGACTGTAATACAGTTTAGTGGCACAGAATACATCATTATGTTCACATAAAAAGATAGCCTAGTAAGTATTATTTAATTGAGAAAACAAAAGAGTGAAAGTAAAACTAGCTCCAGAACTTAACAGTGAATCTGAATGTGACATGTTACTGTAAAGTGCCATGCAAAATAATCTCTGATAATAGTAGGTTGGGATTTTCAACAGGTATGAAACAAAATTAGTTGAAAGCATGATGCATTCTAATCATTGATATAAAATTGCCCATATTTACTGTATGTATTCAGAGACATTTGGACATATTGCCTACACCCAAGCAATCATATTACTATAAGCAAAAGAATAAACAATGTTCTCCAGACATTCTTCTTCTATCATTGTGTTCATGTGTCTCTATAGTATACAGAGTTCTCATAAAATGGCACAATTGCAATGGAACCCATATATACTATATTTTCCATACAATAAAAATTATTTTTGGTGTTCTGGAACTTATTATTATGCTTGTCATTTATGAGTTACATCTTAACATATTGATAACATGTCTACAGATATTATATGGAGACCACAATGTAGTCATAAGCACATAAGGAACAAAAGTAGTACATCACAAGAATGTACTGAGTGATGTTCTTTCACAATAGAACTAGCCTCTGACCATATTCAACAATGACCCCATCTATTTGATGATCATATTGAGTTGAGATTATACTCTGTTAGTCATTGTGGTATAAATGAGGTGTCACTCTTTGATTCAAAAGGTGTTGTATGAGATAATGAGAGTGTCAGAAATGGATTGCAGCTACATGTGATGTCTTGTGCCTATAATCTTATCCACTGGGAGACCAAAACAAGAGGATCAGCTATTCAAGACCATCCTGTGATACCTAGAGAGGTCAAAGCCAGCCTGGCCTACATGAAATCATGTCTCAGAAAAAGGAAAATAATTGCATGGTGTATGGGTTGGGACTGAGCTCCACATAAGATTTCTTTATTGTGGCCAGCCCTGCTTTTATGGTCTCCACTCACCATAAAGAGGCTTCTTTGATTAGAGAGGGTTAGCTGTACTTATCTGTTGGCATAAGAACAAGATTCAGAATGTAGTCAGGGATTGTGCTGGTCAAGCAAAGAGGAGGCATGGGTATTTTCCTAAAAGTTCATGGCTTCATCAGTTTCAGGAAACTTGATAATTTCCCACTTTTTGAGTAGACTTTATTTCCACTTAGACAGTTCCTACATTGATTGCTCAAGGAACATTGTAGAAGTGGGGAGCAAAAAGGTGGTAAGAGCCAGAATACTAGGAAGTCTAGTGGGAAACAATCTCTCCTAGAATTGGATGAATACACAAGACCATGCAATGGCAAGATCAGTGGACATGTTAACATGGAAGAAGAAAAGTTCATGGGGTCCATCCCCAAGCAGAAAAACTACAGGCAACCAATGACTGCTGGGAGAAGTAGAATTTGTCTCTTTCAGGAATAAGACCCTTTTGGTTGTCCAGTGTCCACAAAAACTGACTTGGCAGTCTCTCTCTCTCTCTCTCTCTCTCTCTCTCTCTCTCTCTCTTACACACACTTAAAAATAAATACTGGAAACCATAAAATTAGTATATTACAAAGTAGAAAAGTAGTAAGTTAAAAATAACCTGCATAGCCCATACCACGGTGAGTGACTCTCTGCCCTTGCCCAACTCCTGTCCAAAGCCCCATTCACCCTGATCTCTCTGGGCCTGCGCCTGCTTGGAGTAGACCCACCCAAACACGGAGGAGCTCCCTGAGTGCAGAAACACCTAACTCTTCTTTCCTGCTCCGTCGACCTTTCCCATACCAAGGTGAGTGACCCTCTGCTCTTGCCCAACTCCTGTCCAAAGCCCCATTCACCCATCTCTCTGGAACTGAGCCTGCTTGGAGTAGACCATTAAACATAATAAAAATATCTGATATAACAGAATTTGAAAATCCTCCATGGAAGACCTCATCATCCATGGGGAGCAAAAAAGGGATAGGATAGTTAGTCAATGAGGGCCAGGGGAGAATGGGAGGAAGAGGGAATTGGTATTGACTTGGAAAAGAATCTTTTTTCTAATTTAATGTTTTAAAAAAGGATAAAAATCCCACATCTGACAGAGGACTGATTTCCAAAATATATAAGGAGTTCAAGAAGCTAGCCACTAAAACACCAAACAATGAAATTAAAAAGTGGGGTGCAGAACTAAATAGAGAATTCTCAACAGAAGAATCTGAAATGGCTGAAAGACACTTAAGAAAGTGCTCAAAATCATTGGCCATCAGAGAAATGCAACTCAAAACAACTCTGAGATACCACCTCACACCTGTCAAAATGGTTAAAATCAAAAATACCAATGACAATCTATGCTGGAGAGGATGTGGAGAAAAAGGAACACTCCTCCACTGCTGGTTGGAATGCAAACATATACAGCCACCTTGGAATCAATATGGCAGCTTCTTAGAAAATTGGGAATCAATCTACCTCAAGACCCATCAATATCATTTTTGGGTATACCCAAAAGATGCTCAATCATGCCATAAGGATACATGCTCAACTATGTCCAAAGTTGCATTATTTGTGATAACGAGAACCTGGAAACAAACTAAAAGCAAAGAATGGATAAAGAAAATGTAGTATATTTCCATAATAGAGTATTACTCCGAGTTAAAAATATTTAATGACATTATTAAATTTGCATCCAATGGATGCAACTAGAAAAAAAATCATCCTTGGTTAGGTAATACAGACCCATAAAGACAATCATGGTATGTACTCACTCATAAGTAGATATTAGATATAAAGCAAAACATAGCCAGTCTACAATCCACAGCCCCAGAGAAACTAGGTAACAGGGAGGACCTTAAGGGGGACACAGAGGAATCACCCCCTAGAAAGGGTAAATGGATAAGATCTCCTGGGCAAACTGGAAGGGGCTACATTGTGGTGATATATTACTTATGATTTAGTAAAGCTTGCCTCGAGTGTTTAAGATGGAAAGCGAGCCACACATATAGTGGTCAGGCAGTGTTTATATACACCTTTAAATCCAGCAAACATACTAGCTAGCCATAGAGCTACATAGTGGTGGTAGAGGCCTTTAATCCCAGTAGTCAGGATTAAGCAGTAGATGGATCTCTGTTCGTTCAAGGTCACACTGAACTACTCGATATTGATCCAGTAGAATAAAGTGGTAAAATCTCAAACAAATGAGATCTCAGCACTTGGGATCCCATACCCTTAATTCCGTTATTTGAGAAATATAAAAGGAAGAAGGAAGGTTATCATGAATTAGTTCCTAGTCACCACTTCTGAACTCCATGTAATTTTTTAAATCATTTGTCCATCTCTGATTGTTTTCCATCAAACTTGAATGGTAAGGAAAGTAAATACCACTTATTGTTTTTTTTGAAGGAAGAGTCCAGTCCACAATTGTTCACTACGTTCTGTAGGGATGTCGTTGTGTTTTCTAAATCTTCAAAAGAATCCATTAAAATAACATCCAGAACCCCATCATAAAAATTCATATTTTTCACCTGTATAAAATAGAAAGAATGAAATGGGAGTAGAGTCTGAGCTTTGGAATGCTAGGATTTTTAGTTATTTGGACTGTGTTTCTCCACCTTGAGACGATAAGTAAGTACAAAAGCACATCTCCAGGGATTTTTTCCTTCCTGGCCCACGAGGTCAGATCGGTCTCTCTTTACCATCCCTTTCCTGTGCTTCAGGCAAAAGTAGTGGCAGCGCGCATGGGGCATCGCTATTCACCCCCTCCAGATCGGCCAGTCTTACCTACCAGATCACCATCTTGCTCTGTCACTCACTCACATACAGCATGTGCTGTACCAGGTGTTCAGATAGCTACAGAAGCAAATGAAAAACATGGAGCCTACTGGGGAAAACAGCATGAAAACAATCCCACAGATATCAGTTACAACCCCAATAAGCACAATAAAACATCAAGAGAGTACGACACAGATTTGTTTTAAGTCAGACATTAGAGATGAGGAGTGAGCCTTCCCAGGAACAGGGAATTCCTGGCTCCAAAAATCCCGTTCAAGCAGTAGGGATAAAGCCTGGTCCCCCTGCCAGTGGCACTCACAGTCTTCCCAAGTCACACAACTGTCACCACATTCAGAGGGCCTGGTTTCGTCCTATGCAGGTTCCCCCTCTGTCAGTCCAGAGTCAGTGAGCTTCCACTAGCTCAGGTCAGCCGGGTAATTGCTTCTGTTGATTAACTCTTGTGCATTTCACCTGCACCCGCACTGGGAAAACTTTAACACCAAACTGGTCTTGGCACCTTTTCTCATGTTATTGCTCCTCCATCTCTTCAACTGGACTCTGGGAGCTCAGCCCAGTGCTTAGTTGTGGATCTCTAACATTTACTGGATGAAGATTCTACAATGATAATACAGGTAGTCATCAGTCTGATTACAGGGGAAGGCCAGTCCAGGCACCCTCTCCACTGATGCTTAGGGTTTTAGCTGGGGTCATTTTGTGGATTCTTGGGAATTTCACTAGTGCCAGGTTTCAAACTAGCCCCATGATGACTCCCTCAATCAAGATATCTCCTTCCTTGCTCTCCCTCTCTGACCTTCCCCCATCTTTTCCATTCCATTCTCTCCTGTTATCCTCCCATCTCCTCTTCTTCCTCCCCTACACCCTCCCCCCGGCTCCCGATTTTCTCAAGAGATCTTGTCTATTTCCCTGGGTGAATCCATGTATGTTTCTCTTAGGGTTCTCTTTGTTACCTAGCTTCTCTGGTGTGTGGACTGGTTATCTTTTGCTTTGCATTTAATATACACTTATGAGTGAGTACAAACTATTTGTCTTTCTGGGTCTGGGTTACCTCACTCAGGATGGGTTTTTCCTAGTTCCATCCATTTGCCTGCAAATTTCAAGTAGTCATTTTTTTTTTTTTGTCCTGCTGAGTAGTACTCCGCTGTGTAAATACACCACATTATTTTTATCAGTGTTTTGGTTGAGTGACATTTTGGATGTTTCCATGTTCTGGCTATTAATAATAGTGCTGCTAGGAACATAGTTGGACACATGTCTTTGTGGTATGATTGAGCATCCTTTGGGTAGATGCTGAGGAGTGGTAATCCTGGGTCTTGAGGTAGACTGATTCCCAATCTACTGAGAAGCTGCCATAGTGATTTCGAAATTGGATGTATAAGTTGGCACTACCACCAACACTGGAGGAGTGTTCCTGGGGGATAATTTTTAAGTATTTAAAGGCAATTTGAATCCTAGAATTGCTTGTATGTCCCTTGTTTCTGTGACCATTAGCAATCCCAGGGTTAACTGCACTTCTAGGACAGTTGTACAGTTCCTGACAATGAGCGTTTCCCTTTGGTAAACGTTCACCCTCTTCCTCTTAGCTTTCCTCTACTCTTATATTCTTTTCTCTGGGTAGTTATTGTATTTGCATAATAAACATCTATATAATATTGTGGGCCTGAGTGATCTGTACAAATAAAAGTATTGTCGTATGTGTCTTATTCTTATTTATTTTAAAACTGCACCATCGTTTTCACAGTATCCTTGATATGAAGTATCTCTCTTTCATTCTGGTGGAGAGTTAACATTCTACAAGTGCATAGCCACTGTAAATTCTATTTATTTAATAACAGTCACTTCTGCAAATAACCCCAGTAGACCCAAGTGTGAGCTTCTGCATGGCAGTCTGTCAGATTGTTCATTTATGTGACTATTGCCTGTTTGCTCTCGGAACTCCTGCACCATATTCATTCCAGAGCAGTGAGGGCTCCTGATTCCACAACCTCACCAACACTTGAAATGATCTGTTTCTCTAATATTTGTCTCTCTTCTGACATAATGTGGTGTGTTTAACGTGTGCAATTCTTTCTTTTTGTTTCCTTTGGTTTAAGGTTTTTTGAGACAGGTAGTCTCTGTGTAGCCCTGGCTGTCCTGGAACATATTCTGTAGACCAGGTTGGCCTCAAACTCAGAGATCTCTTGTAGCTGCCTCCTGATTAAAGGAATCTTCCATGCCAAGTTCAAAGTGTTCATTTTTAAAGTCACAAGTAATATTAAATGTGAACTTGAGCATTTAGAAAACACTTGAGTTTCTCCTTTGACTTGCTCATTTATTTCTGTGAATTTTCTCAAGACTTGTCTTTATGTAGACTTGGCTTATTTGCATGTTCTAGATAGGAATCAGTTCTAATATTGATTTCTCATGTTTCCTCTTTATATGTTGGAAGTTATAAAACTATTTGTCACCATCATTATTTGTAGTTGGATTTTCTTTGTGCTGACAGTTTACAAATAACAATGCAGAGACTTCTCATTAATCATGAAAGGATTCTTATTAATTATGAAAATTTGGCTTAACCTAGGCTTGTCCTGCTAGCTCCTATAACTTAAAATAACCCACTTATTTTAATCTACATTCTGTCACATGGCTCTTTACCTCATCTCTCTATACTGCTCATGCTGCTTCCTCTGTGTCTGGCTGGCGACTCACTCCATGTCACCTTGTCATCTCTCCTGCACCAAATTCATCTCCTACTTCCTTTTTCTCTGCCTGGAAGTCCTGACTAGCTATTAGCCATTCCTCTCTTTATTAAACTAATCACAGTAATATATTCTCTCACAGCGTACAAATATCCCACAACAATTACCATCACCATCTTGTGTGTGTGTGTGTGTGTGTGTGTGCTCGCGCGCGCATGCACACATTGCATGGTGTATGATGTGTATGTGTGAGTGAGGTCATGTATGTTATGGTCAGAGGACAATTACTGAGAGTTGTTTCTCTCCTTCTACCTTGGGTCACAGCAAACAAACAAAGACCATCAGTCTTTCATGGCAAGAAATTTTATTCTCTCAGCAATTTTGCCCATCCTGGATGTTTTAAATATGTTGGTCATTCAGATTTGAATTCTTAATCCTGATGACTTTCAGTATCTTCTTATGTTAGACAAAAGCTCTCCTTTCTCACATTTGTTCCCTGTGTAGTGCTGGCCTTCCACAGAGGAGACAATAAGGAGTTCACTCTCGAGTTAAGGATCATTTCTGTCATATATTGTATTATAGTAGAATATGATTTAGCAAAAGAAAAGTTTAATCTTACTTTTCAGATGTATTTTTCTGTGAGTCAATCAGTTTTAGATCAAATACAGGTTAGAAAAACAAAGTAATAGGCTGTTGGTCTTTATTTTTGACTAAATTGATTTTGTTATTAGATGTATTCTGCATCAATCCAATTCAAGGCCCATGTCTGTCCCTTTCCAATTTGAAGCATGGAACCATGTAGTACACATGACAGCCACTGTCGCTCCTGACCAACTCCGAGATGTGCGGTTCTTGGCTCAATTACTTTTTTATTTGATATTATGGCACATCCTGAATCAATCTTTATAGCGAAGAATAGTGAAACCCTGTTCAGTTTCAGAAGGTCCCATTTATCAATTGTTGATCTCAGAATCTGTTCTACTGGTGTCATGTTCAGGAAGCTGTCTGACTGTCACATGTATGCCAGACCACAAGTTCTCCATGTGTATGTGAACACAGTACAACAAACAAATAAAATAAACCTGAAGAGAAAACAAGGTGATAGTACCAGGAATGACAGCACAGAGAACTCTGGAAGGACACATTGGGATGTCCAAGTGTCTGGATGTCCCCATCACCTGTCCTCAAAGGTAAAAAGTCTGCTTGAACTATGACAGATGTTCAGTAGATGTTTAGAAGAATGGAAAAATTCATGCTTTTGCATGCTTGTAAACTTAACTCATACATGATATTTCAAATATTTTACATAAAATATTCTAATGTGGTTGAAAAACTTAATTAATACAGTTGTCCACCTTCGTATTTGCATGGTGTGATCATGAAAGGCAAAAAAATAAAGTAATGGGAAGGGACACAGGTTGAAATTTTCAGGACTAAACAATACTTCCTTGCCGCTTTTTATTTGTGTTTTTGTTTTGCAGGTGAAGACAGATGACATAGTGATGAAGATGGACCTGGGTTTACTCTTTCTCAGAGCGTGCAAATCAGATGCTGGGACCTATTTTTGCCAGACAGTAGAGCATAGCTTTGTCTACACTGTGCGTAAAATCATGCTGGAGTTCGTGGAAGAGCAGAAGGTGGAGGGGACGTTTCTTAAGGACCACGAGGAGGAAAGACATCACAAGATGCCCTGGCTGCCCTTGAGCAGCATGCCTCAGGGCACAAAAACCTGGTACAAGGAGTTCTTGCAGTTGATGGACTACAGCAACTTCCAGAAAGTAGAATTCTGGGAAAGGAAAAAGCTTAAAATGTCTCCCTCCAAGTGGAAGTACTCCAACCCCCAGGAAAAGAGGCTCCTCTCCATACCCAAGCACTGCCCCCTGCCTCGGAATGCGCTGGATTCCTGAGCTCGCCCTCTGCTGGCTGCGGAGGGACCGAGCATGGGAACCTTCAAAGGGAAGAGAAACAAAGAGAATGTCACAGCCCTTCACAGAGGGGGAAGGTGTTTTAAGTTATTCTGCATACTCATCTTACTGCACAAACTGCTCACAGTACTAGTACTCAAACGAGTGTATTGCTTAAAAGGTTTCACTTTGTATTTACCAACACATGTCCATGGCTGCAATTTTTTGAGTTTGAGCTGCTTTTCAGGGAAATTATTTCAGCATTGGAATATTTAATATTAATTATAACATTAAAGGAAAAGTTATAGATTTTCATAATCAAGAAAATATGTAAAACTGAATCAGCTTTAATCTTTCTGGAGTTTTCCTTGCAACCATAAGGTAAAATGCACAGAATATCAGATTTGCTTGTGAACTTTCTCCTCAGTCTCTGAGTTATTTTTAGGCCATGAGTTTTAAGTAGTTGTGTTGTGATTGCAATAAAGAAACTGTAAAAGCAAACTGCTACGTGCCATTTTGAGGTCTGCTTCTTCCATGAGACGTTCACGAAACTGTATTAAATATTTATATTTTACAAAGAAGACAAATCGTTTAAATTTCACTGCAGTGTGGAAGGAAGATATCCTCTCAGAAAGATATTTTCAAATGTCAAAACAGGAAAGTAGAATTTGAATCAAAAGGCCTGTGTTGCCCTCCTGTGGTAGAAGAGGCATAGAACTTATAGAACTTTTTCCACAATTAGCCTGCAAATTTAAAAAATTGTATGAGCATCTAGTTCATTTTTCAGAAAACACAATTAAAAAGAAGAACCGTAATGCTTATATCATGGTTTAATATGGAAATAGTATGGTTGTAGATAATTCATGGCTTCCCAATACAGTGAAGATAGTAGCAGCATTCAAACTTTTAAAACATAAAAAGCAAACTTGTTGTCAGCCCTACCCTGAGACTCGGAAAACTCTCGAAGTGTGCTTTTGTCTACAGGAATCACCATGGGCTATTTCGTCTCATGTCTTGGTCACCCAGCTAGTGCCAGATATGGGTTCCATCTTGTGGAGTGAGCCATAAGTCAAATTATATATTGGTTGGTTACTCCCACAAGCTTTGTACAACCATTGCACTAACATGTCATTCAGATAAGAGAGCATTTTATAGCAAATGGTTTGTAGCAGGTTTGGTGTTTATGGTTCCCATTAGGTAGCATGCAGAGTGCCCTCCTATACCAAAGTGCCAGCACTTATGGGTGAAGGTTCTATGCAGGCACCAGCTGCACTTCTTCATGTCCAGTGAGCTGTGTAAGTTTTGTCTTCAGCAATGAGGACTAGCCATCAATTTGTGGAAGACAACCTATAGTCTTGGTAACAGCCTGGGTTGATGGGGGTTGCCATGGGACCATTTTGACCAACAACTCAATTAGATGAAACCAAATTTTGGAACTGGAAGCTTCATCTGGTGAAAAGGATATGATATGCAATTGAGATACTCTGTCTCCCCTGGGAGAATGGCCATCAATCTGAGGGAGAGGAGAATGCTCTTAGACAAGGCTCCTTGCACATGTCTTAGTTGTCACATATGCACCATAGGAGCTTTCTAGCAGGTTCTTGCTAATTATCAATCAGGCATGTGGTTTAGAGAGAGTTTTCAGATAAGGTCAGTCCTGCAGGCCCAGGGACATTACCCAGATCAGGACAGGTAGAGGCAGGAAGCTCTGCTGGAAGGAGGAGATATATATATTATACATTTAGTTTAGGAAGCTTCTACTGTCTGAGGTAGAAAATTAAATCTGGGAGACAGACTACCCTTCTTTCTTCATCACATCATGATACCCCCAATCATGCATTCTATCTATTATTTTAACTTCAAGGAAATGATAGAGGACCTGAAAGAGGATATGAGGAAATCCCTTAAAGCAATAGAAGAAAAAACAAACCAAAAAAATTGCATGAAATCAACAAATCTCAGAGTAAGGAAACAGAGTAAGGAAAACCAAGAAAAAAAATCAAACTGATGAAGGAAAAAATTCAAACTGAAGACTTGAAAACTGATATAGAGAAAATAAGGAAAACACAAACTGAGGGAATGCCGGAAATAGAAAAGTTGAGTAAATGTTCAGCAACTACAGATGGAAGCTTAAACAACAAAATACAAGAGACTGAAGACAGAATCTCAAGTGCTGAGGCACTAGAGGAAACATATTTATTGACTAATGAAAATCTTAAACCAAAGGCTCCTTACACTGTGAAAATGTAGAAACAAAGAAAACAATATAAGGAATCAATGAAACAAAAAGTTGGTTCTTTGAGAAAATCAACAAGGTAGACCACCTTTATGCAACCTAAATAAATGCAGAAAGAGCTTTCAGAAATGAAAAGGGGGACATAACAAAAGAGACTGGGAAAACTCAGAGAATCATCCCCTCACACTTTGAAAATCTGTTCTCCACAAAATTGGAAAATTTAAAATATCAATGATTTTCTGGATAGATATCACTTACCAAAATTAAATCAGGAACACATAAACTATTCAAATAGTCCTATAACCACTACCAAAATAGGAGCAGTCAACAAAAGTCTTCCAACCAAATAAAACCCAGGACCAGATGGTTTCAGCTCAGAATTATACCAGAATTTCAAAGAAGAGTCAATACCAATACACTACCTTGTTAGACACAATGGAAACATAAGGATCACTGCCCAGGGACATTAAGAGATCAAGGAGATGGTAGAGGCAGGAAGCTCTGCTGGAAGGAGGAGATATATATATTATACATTTAGTTTAGGAAGCTTCTACTGTCTTGAGGTAGAAAATTAAATGGCATTTAATTTTAGCTGTCTCCCCCTGCATGCCCTTCCTCTCTGCCCCCCCCACTACCCTTCTTTCTTCATCACATCATTCTAATACCCCCAATCATGCATTCTATCTATTATTTTAAGGGAATGACCTTACAAACAACATCAAGGAAATGATAGAGGACCTGAAAGAGGATATGAGGAAATCCCAAAGATAGGAAAGAAGGAATGCATGAAATCAACAAGATCTCAGAGTAAGGAAACAGAGTAAGGAAAACCAGTAAGAAAAAAAATCACCTGATGAAGGAAAAAATTCAAACAATTTACACTTGAAAACTGATATAGAGAAAATAAGGAAAACACAAACTGAGGGAATCCGGAAATAGAAAAGTTGAGTAAATGTTCAGCAACTACAGATGGAAGCTTAACAACAAAAGACAAGAGACTAGACAAATCTCAGGTGCTGAAGACAAATGAGGCACATAAATGAATCTAAATACTTCTGGAAAAAAAACCCTGATGGTACATGTGAAAAGTAGAAACAAAGAAAACAATATAAGGAATCAATGAAACAAAAAGGTGTTCTTTGAGAAAATCAACAAGGTAGACAAACCTTTATGCAACCTAAATAAATGCAGAAAGAAAACACAAAATGCAGAAAGTCAATTCACAAAATCAGAAATGAAAAGGGGGACATAACAAAAGAGACTGGGAAAACTCAGAGAATCATCCCCTCACACTTTAAATCTGTACTCCACAAAATTGGAAAATTTAAAATATACAGATGATTTTCTGGATAGATATCACTTACCAAAATTAAATCAGGACACATAAACTATTCAAATAGTCCTATAACCACTACCAAAATAGGAGCAGTCAACAAAAGTCTTCCAACCAAATAAAACCCAGCCCATGATCTTTCAGTCTCAGAATTATACCAGAATTTCAAAGAAGAGCTTACCAATACACTACAAATTGTTAGACACAATGGAAATCTTAAGGATCACTCAAACTCTTTTTACGAGACTAAAATTACTTAGGTACCCAAGCCACCAAAGATACAACTAAGAAACAGAATACCAATCTCCCTCATGAACATTGATGCAAAAATACTCAGTATACTGGAAAATTGAATCCCAAACACATCAGAAAAATCAGCCACCATGATTAAGTAGGCTTCATCTCAAGGATGGAGAGATTCCTCATCAAGGAAAATCATGATTGTTTACCCAGGGTTTGTTTACATACCCTCAGTTTATGTTTTCAGGAGACAGATTTCAGTTTTCATTGTGTTTAAGCATGCCTTGTTTCTACAGTGAGATGACACAGTGCTATGAAGAGAGATTCCTTTCTCAATTTTTTTAAAAAAGAAAGAGAATGATTGAATGAATTATGACAGAAGAGAAACACTGTCCAGCAATCTTAGAGGCACATTTCTTGAGAAGATCACTGACCATTGAAGACAAATATGTTCAGTCCATGATTTCCATGTGGTAAGGGACCCAAGAGGATGTACCAAGTGGGACAAGGGAGACGTTGCGGATGGGTGTACATCTCTCCAACAGAAGATCCTGAGCAACAGGTTCCATAGGGTCTTTATGCAGTTGAGTTTAAGCTCAGAAAGAAATGTCTCTTGATTATGTGGATAAAATGTAGTGGTGTCTGTATGTGCATCTATATAAATTTAAAGGTATTGGAGTAGAGCTTCACCCTGTGGGGATGCAGCCTGATATAAGGGGGTGGACTACTATTTTTGTTTTTCCCCACAGGGAGGAAAGTGACAACTGGAGTGTTTTTTCTGTGTAGGCCTCAGTCTAACATTTGACTTAGTCCTCCTTCACTCTTAGGTCCCCCCATTACTTCTGTCAGAAAGATTGTAATTATTTTAGTTTTCCTCAGTAGCTAGGAGATTAGCTTAATTTTAGTATCTGGACTCTTTCTCCACCCCCAAGCTCTCAATGTGTCCTCAGATAATATGAGGCTAATAATAATGTATGGCTCTTCTTTTTTCCTCAACACCTAGAGACACATTTCAGGACATTTGTCTGTTGTGTGCAAACACCAGATATTATATCTGATGCTTTCCTAGTCATTTTTGTCAAATCACATACTATCCTACCTTCCTTCCTCCTTTTAGATGCCCAGGCATTTTTTATAGTACAGGAAGTTGCTAAAGCCAATATTTCCATCCAGCATGCTCACCTGGACCACAGGTATTCCCCTCATATTTTTTTTTCAAATCCTTTAGACCAGTTGAAGTGGGCAGCCCTAGGAACCTGAGATCCTGGGGTCATGGGAATTTGGTTCCATTGTGGCATCTTCATAGAATGGAGAAGATGGGAATATAAACAGAAGTGATCAAAGAAGTCCCACAATCCCTAGCTTATAGCTCTCTATCATCTGTTTAGGCTTTGTAGACAACATCTTGCTCCCGTCTGTTCCGTGGTGGAGAACACTGCACAAAAGCATAGTCTTAGGGAGTGACCTGAACTCTCATCTCCACTGTTCTCATTGCTCCACACTTGTCCTCATGTGGAGTGTAGAATTCAAATAATCAAGGTAGACCTGTAAACACCTCCTCAGTTTTCACAGAACTTTCTACCCATCAGCTGGGAATAGGTGAACATCACACTTCTATGGGTTTGTTGACCATGTTATCTATGGGTTTGTTGACCATGTTATCTATGGGTTTGTTGACCATGTTATCTATGGGCTTGTTGACCATGTTTTCTATGGGTTTGCTGACCATGTTATCTATGGGTTTGTTGACCATGTTATCTATGGGCTTGTTGACCATGTTTTCTATGGGTTTGCTGACCATGTTATTTATGGGTTTCCTGACCTGTCATCTCTGGGTTTTGCTGACCATTTATCTAGGGTTTGCTGACCATGTTACTATGTTTTGTTGACCATGTTATCTATGGGTTTGCTGACCATGTTATCTATTGGTTTGCTGACCACCTTATCTATGGGTTTACTGACCATGTTATCTATGGGTTTGCTGCCCATGTTATCTATGGGTTTGTTGATCACATTATCTATGGGTTTGCTGACCATGTTATCTGTGCCTTGACCTGGCTTCTTCAGCTACTTCAGCTCCTAAACAGTTAGGCTTGGTCTCCTTTCTGCTGTTTCACGTCTCATGGATACATTTTTTAGGAATTTGTTGGATTTAACTTTTTCTTTCATCATTGAATCTATTTTCTGTATTGTGTCCTAAACACCTGAGGTGGCTCGTGAAGAGTAAAAATTACTAGCTGTCTATAAGAACATGGGCTCGTCACCTTGGGGGCTTCTTCCCCTGCTAGTGGCCGCTCCCAGAACTCTCATAAAAAAAAAGCTCCTGGAATAACCACAGGATGTCCCAACGACCTCTGTGAAAAGTTCAAACACCCCAGGTGTGTCCACATGTTTAACTGATGAGTAAATGTGTAACTTGGGCTTCCCCTATTTCCTCCCTAGTCCTCCCCCCTCCTTTGTGGTTTTTGCCTTTATGAGTGAATGTGAAACTTTGTAACTTCCTCTATTTCCTCCCTAGTCCCCCTCCCCTCCTTTATGGTTTTTGCCTTTATAAGCTTGTCACAAGTTTGGGTCGGGGTCGAACTCCTCTGAGCCTCGACCCCAGCATGCTGGCTTGAGATCTCATTCAATTCCTTTTTCAATAAACTTCCTCATGTGATTGCAGCAAGTCCGGTCTTGGTGCCTCACTGGGTGTGCGCTATTCCCGAGATTTGAGCAAGGGTCTCCCTTCGGGGGTCTTACATTTTGGGGCTCGTCCAGGATTTGCGTGACCACCCAGGGGTCCTAGACCCACTTGGAGGTAAGAATTTTTGTTCTGTTGTGACTCTTTGTTTGTGGCCTGTTCAAAACTTGGCCATTCGGAGTCGACCAGTAATTCTGAAAGGAATCAGAAGGCTGGGAATCAGTGAGGCACCGAGACCGGACTTGTGGCCCTTTGACACAGATCGTCAAGGACACCTGGTGGACCTCCACGGAGAAGGTCGGGAGATAAGTTTTCTCCTTGTCGAGGTCGACAGCTCGCTTTGCTTTCTTATCTTTCTGTCGTGGTGATTGTTTTTATCGTGTGTGTAATAGAGGTAGACATGGGACAGACTGTGACGACCCCACTAACACTGACCCTGGACCATTGAATGGACGTTAAGACTCGGGCTCATAATCTTTCTGTCGAGGTCAGAAAAGGACCTTGGCAGACTTTTTGTTCTTCTGAATGGCCAAGTTTTGGTGTAGGATGGCCTTCGGGGGGAACTTTTAATCTATCTGTTATTTCCGCTGTCAAGCGAATTACTTTTCAGGCCACAGGGGGACACCCTGATCAGGTTCCATACATTATCGTGTGGCAGGACCTAGTCCAAAACCTGCCACCCTGGATGAAGCCTTGGACATAGGGAATAGGGGCTGCAGTGGTTGTGGTGGCCGCAAGGAAAGTGCCTCCTTCAGATTCGCCATCGCCTGATCCAACAGCTCCCCCGCGGATCTATCCTGAAATTGATGATGTCTCCCCCCTTGACCACCCTCCTCCCCCATATCCTCAACCCCACAGGTCCCAACGGACTCCCGGATGGCCTCAGAAATAGGGCCAGCCGCCGGGGCCGCAGCCCAGAGGGATCTGGCGCGGAACCTCATTCCACCGTTATGCTACCATTACGAGCTTATAGACCTGCCCCAGCTCCAGGGGAATTAATCCCCCTGCAGTATTGGCCGTTTTTGTCAGCAGATATGTACAACTAGAAAACTAACCACCCCTCTTTTTCAGAGAACCCCTCAGGCTTGACGGGACTCCTCAAGTCCCTGATGTATTCTCATCAGCCCACTTGGGACGACTGTCAACAACTCCTGCAGGTCCTCTTTACTACTGAAGAAAGAGAGAGGATCCTTCTAGAGGCCAGAAAGAATGTTCCAGGACCAGATGGGACCCCCACCAATCTCCCTAATCTTATAGATGCCGCTTTTCCCTTGGTCCGCCCTGACTGGGATTACAACTCTGCGGAAGGTAGGGGTCGTCTCATGGTCTACCGCCAGGCTCTAGTGGCAGGTCTCAAGGGGGCCATGCGGCGACCCACCAATTTGGCAAAGGTAAGAGAAATCTTACAGAGTCCAGTAGAGCCACCCTCTGTCTTCTTAGAATGACTGATGGAGGCATATAGGAGATATACCCCATTTGATCCCTCCTCGGAGGGACAGCAGGCGGCTGTAGCCATGACTTTTATAGGACAGTCGGTCTCTGATATCAAGAAAAAGTTGCAAAGATTAGAGGGGCTCCAGGATTATACATTGCAGGATTTAGTAAAGGGGGCAGAGAAAGTGTATCACAAGAGAGAGACCGAGGAAGAAAAACAAGAAAGAAAAAAAAAAGGAGGCAGAAGAGAGGGAGAATCGGCGGGATTGCCGCCAGGAGAGGAATTTGACTAAGATTTTGGCCGCAGTAGTAGGTGGAGAAAGGTCAGAAAGAGGACAGTCAGGTTACCTGGGCAACAGGGCAAGAAGACCCCCGGGAGGAAAGAGACTGCAACTTGAAAAAGACCAATGTGCATACTGTAAAGAAAAAAGGACACTGGGCCAGAGATTGCCCCCGAAAGAAACAAAAGGGCCCCAAGATGTTGGCCCTCAAGGAAGATTAGGGGAGTCGGGGCTCGGTCCCCCTCCCCGAGCCTAGGGTAACTCTCTCTATGGAGGGGAACCCCGTTAATTTCTTAGTAGATAAGGGGGCAGAACACTCAGTTTTGACTAAACCGTTAGGGCAGTTAGGATCGAAAAGAACCCTGGTCATAGGAGCGACTGGGAGCAAACTTTACCCTTGGACAACTGAAAGAAGTTTAGAAATTGGAAAAAGCCAAGTAACTCACTCTTTCCTTGTGATCCTGAGTGCTCTGCTCCCCTTCTGGGAAGGGACTTGTTGACCAAATTAAAGGCTCAGGTCCAGTTCACCCCGAAGGGACCAGAAGTCACCTGGGGGGAAGCCCCTATAACATGCTTAGTTCTAAGTCTAGAAGAAGAATATCGCCTCCATGAACCCAAAACTGGGGTTTTGCCCCCTAAAGAATGGCTGACAGCTTTTCCAGAAGTTTGGGCAGAGCAGACTGGAATGGGGCTGGCTAAGCAAATACCACCGGTTATAGTGGAGCTTAAAGCAGCTGCCACCCCCGTCTCAGTCAGACAGTACCCCATGACTCAAGGGGCTAAAGAAGGCATTCGACCACATATCCAGAGACTGGTACAACAAGGTATACTGATTCCCTGCCGGTCCCCTTGGAATACCCCCCTCCTGCCGGTACGTAAGCCTGGAACCAATGATTATAGACCTGTCCAGGACTTGAGAGAAGTCAATAAATGAGTACAGGACATTCACCCAACCGTTCCCAACCCTTACAACTTGCTGAGTTCCTTACCGCCTGAACGATCCTGGTACACCGTTCTGGATTTGAAAGATGCCTTTTTCTGTCTCAGGTTACATCCGAATAGCCAACCCCTATTCGCTTTTGAATGGCGAGATCCCGAAGGAGGACATACGGGTCAATTGACCTGGACTAGGTTGCCACAGGGGTTCAAAAATTCACCGACTCTTTTCGATGAAGCGCTCCACCGTGACCTTGCACCCTTCAGGGCACAGAACCCCCAGATTTCTCTCTTGCAGTACGTAGATGATTTACTGCTCGCAGCCTCGACCCAGGAACTGTGCCTCGACAGGACCAGAAAGCTCCTAAAGGAATTGGGTGAGTTGGGGTACCGGGTGTCCGCCAAGAAAGCCCAGTTATGCCGCTCGGAAGTGACCTACCTAGGATACACTCTCCGAGAAGGGAAGCGGTGGCTCACTGAAGCACGGAAAAAGACTGTGATGCAGATCCCGACCCCCACCACTCCGAGACAAGTACGCGAGTTTTTGGGAACTGCGGGTTTCTGTAGACTCTGGATACCGGGGTTCACCATGCTGGTGGCCCCTCTGTACCCACTCACTAAATAAAAAGTCCCATTCACCTGGATGGATGAGCACCAAAGGGCCTTCGATAAAATAAAGACTGCCCTGCTCACAGCTCCCGCGTTGACCCTACCAGACCTGACTAAGCCTTTCACTCTATATATTGACGAGCGGGCTGGAGTGGCCCGTGGAGTTCTCCCTGGGGCCCTGGAAGTGGCCGGTGGCCTACCTATCTAAAAAGCTAGACCCCGTTGCCAGCGGATGGCCCTCTTGCTTGAAAGCCATTGCTGCAGTATCCTTACTTGCAAAAGACGCCGATAGGCTTACCCTGGGTCAGCATATGACTGTAATCGCCCCCCATGCTTTAGAAAGTATTGTGCGGCAGCCGCCTGACCGCTGGATGACAAACGCCCGAATGACACATTACCAGAGCTTGTTGTTAAATGATCGGATAACCTTCGCTCCTCCTGCTATTCTTAACCCAGCCACCCTGCTCCCCGAAGCGAAGGACTCTACCCCAGTGCACTGATGCACTGACGTCCTGGCTGAAGAAACCGGGACTAGGAAGGACCTGACCGACCAACCTTGGCCGGGTGTGCCTAACTGGTATACAGACAGCAGCAGTTTTGTGGTAGAAGGTAAAAGAAGGGCGGGAGCAGCGGTGGTGGACGGAAAGCAGGTAATTTGGGCTAGCAGTCTCCCAGAAGGAACCTGGGCTCAAAAAGCTGAGCTCCTGGCATTGACTCAAGCTCTGCGTCTGGCAGAAGGTAAGGCTATCAACATTTACACACCGACAGCCGTTAGGCCTTCACCACGGCTCACATTCATGGAGCCATTTACAGACAGAGGGGCTTACTCACCTCAGCAGGAAGAGACGTTAAGAACAAAGAAAAAATCCTGGCCCTCCTAGAAGCCATACATCTTCCACAAAAATTAGCCATCGTCCACTGCCTGGGACACCAGAAGGGGACTGACCCGGTAACTAAGGGGAACCAGATGGCTGATCTAACAGCAAAGCAAGCTGCCCAGGGAGCGGTAGTGCTGTCGGAAGAAACTGGAACCCCGCCAGAACCCCCACAAGCCAGCTTCATCCATCCCAGCTTCATCTATCCCTATAAAGATTATGATTTAATCAAAGATATGACCCGTGCAGGAAAAGCTCGGATGTTCAGTTTCGGTGGACTGGCAAAAACCAAAGATGGAAGAATCATTCTGCCCTCTGAAAAGGACAAGACTATGTGAGACGAATACACCAGCTGACTCATCTTGGAAACGAAAAACTTAAGCAATTAATCAAAGGTTCTAAATATTATGTTCTAGGATTAAATACAATAATAAAAGAGGTAATAGAGTCATGTCAAGACTGCACCTTAACCAATGCTGCCCGACCGTTCAAAGAACCCGGAAAAAGAATGAGGGGAGATTGGCCGGGAATTTATTGGGAGGTAGACTTCACTGAAATTAAGCCGGGAAAATATGGTAATAAGGACCTTCTAGTTTTTATAGACACTTTTTCAGGATGGGTGGAAGCCTTTCCTACGAAGTCTGAAACTGCTCAAATGGTAACCAAGAAGATACTGGAAGAAATCCTGCCCAGGTTTGGGATCCCCAAGGTAATTGGTTCAGACAACGGGCCGGCTTTTGTTGCCCAGGTAAGTCAGGAGTTGGCCACCCAACTGGGGACTAATTGGAAATTACATTGTGCTTACAGACCCCAGAGCTCAGGACAGGTAGAAAGAATGAATAGAACCCTAAAAGAGACCCTTACTTATTTGGCTATTGAGACCGGCGGCAAAGACTGGGTGACCCTCCTCCCCTTTGCGCTCCTTAGGGTCCGAAACACACCTGGACGTTTCGGCCTTACCCCTTACGAAATCCTACATGGGGGACCGCCCCCCTTGACTGAGTCAGGCGGGATATTGGATCCTTGCACTCACTCTCCCTCCTCCTCTGCTCTGTTTACACACTTAAAGGCCTTAGAAGTTGTCAAAACACAGATCTGGGATCAGATCAAAGAAGCCTACACTCCAGGGACCACCGAGGTGCCCCACCGATTCCAGGTCGGAGACTCAGTCTTGGTCAGACGACATCACGATGGCACGCTTGAGCCTCGGTGGAAAGGACCCTATCTAGTGCTGCTGACTACGCCCACGGCAGTAAAGGTAGACGGGACTGCTGCCTGGATCCATGCTTCCCACATAAAAAAGGCACCCAGTCAAAATGAAAACAACCGCGAAAATAATTGGACAGTGGCCGCCAGTGATAATCCTCTTAAGTTGTGCCTTCGCCGCCGTAGCCCCAAACTTGGGGAATAACCCTCATGTTCCCCAAAAATTGACATGGGAAGTGCTTAATGAAGAAGGCGACATCGTGTGGTCAAAAAACGCAGTGCACCCCCCTTGGACTTGGTGGCCTGATCTTGCACCTGATATCTGTAAGTTAGCTGCCGGTTCCCTGGCCTGGGATCTTTCTAATTATGACAATTTAGATAAACCACCCCCGGAGGAACAATGTGTCCCTCATGGTATGGGGGCACATTGGGATGTTCTGGACAATTTTTTCGAGCCACCCTCCAGGCAGCAGACTTCTACGTCTGCCCCGGGCAGGGACATAACAGAGAAATGAAGAGACAATGTGGGGGCGGGGGGCATCAGGTTATTTCTGTGGTAAATGGGGATGTGAGACCACAGGAGAAGCCTACTGGAATCCCTCCTCCTCCTGGGATCTGATTATAGTAAAAAAGGGTCGTAAACCGGAAAAGCCAGAAAAAGGAGAGAGAGACACATCTAAATACCCGGCTTATAAGACTGGATGTGCTCCTGGAGCCTCGGGTGGCCTCAGAGGTCATGCAAAGGCAGCTATTGTAACCCTCTGAATATTAGTTTCACATCACGGGGAAAACAAGATCGCCAATGGGTAAAAGGCAACCGCTGGGGGTGGAGAGTCTACACTGGAACGGGAGACCCTGGGTTCGTTTTCGCTATCAGGATAAAGATAGAAAGTCCGCCCGCACGACCCGTAGGCCCTAATCCGGTGCTTGGTAACCCCCCACCCAGGCCTGAGAGACTTCCTAGTCTCACCCCATCACCAAAGGCCCCTTCCAGCCCTAATCCAATTACATCCCTCCTCCCCCCTATGAGAACTGAGGATCGCCTGTTAAATCTGCTCGCTAGTGCGTTCGTCGTTTTAAACCGCACAAACCCCACTGCTACCCAATCTTGCTGGCTGTGCTTTGCTTCTAATCCTCCCTATTATGAAGGAATAACTCAAATGCGGAGCTATAACGTTACTTCTGACCATTCACATTGCCCCTGGGGGAGCCAACGGAAGCTGACCCTTTCAGCGGTCTCAGTCACTGGACTATGCATAGTCCTACCAGACACCAGCCCCTCGGTAACGTAACTATTGACACCCTGACAGATGGCCAAAATCAATATCTAGTACCCCCCTCCCCAGATACTTGGTGGGTCTGTGGCACCGGCCTGACCCCCTGCTTGCATACTTCACTTTTTAACAGTACTAGGGACTTTTGTATTTTGGTCCAGCTAGTGCCTAGGGTCATTTATCATGATGATAGTTCATTTATAGATGAATTTGATCGCCGTACTCGTTACAAGAGGGAACCTGTTACCCTGACCTTAGCTGTCTTGTTAGGACTAGGAGTAGCAGCAGGGGTTGGAACTGGGGTAGCTGCCCTTGTCCAACAACCGTCCTACTATAATGAACTTAGAGTGGCTATGGATGCAGACCTGGGAGCGTTGGAGCAGTCCATCACTAAACTAGAAGAGTCGTTAACTTCACTGTCAGAGGTAGTGCTGCAAAACAGAAGGGGATTAGACCTGCTTTTTCTTAAAGAGGGGGGCTCTGTGCTGCCTTAAAGGAAGAATGTTGCTTTTATGTAGATCATTCGGGTGTGATCAGGGACTCCATGGCAAAGCTTAGAGAAAGGCTAGAAAACAGGAAAAAAGAAAGAGAAGCATACCAAGGATGGTATGAAAATTGGTTTAATCGGTCACCTTGGTACTCTACTCTGGTCTCCGCCTTGGCCGGGCCTTTAATCATTTTGATGCTTATCCTAGCCTTCGGGCCGTGTATTCTCAATAGGCTGGTGACTTTTATAAAGGAAAGAATAAGTGCTGTCCAGGTAATGGTCTTAAGACAGCAGTACCAGATACTACAAGAAAGTGAGGGATCGCTCTAAGATTAGAGCTATTTGCAAGAAGAAGTGGGGAATGAAGAGTAAAAATTACTACCTGTCTATAAGATCATGGGCTCGTCACCTTGGGGACTCCCTCCCCTGAAGGTGGCCGCTCCCTGAACTCTCAAAAAAAAAAAAAAAAAGCTCCTGGAATAACCACAGGATGTCCCAACGACCTCTGTGAAAAGTTCAAATGCCCCAGGTGTGTCCACATAGTTTAACTGATGAGTAAATGTGTAACTTTGGGCTTCCCCTATTTCCTCCCTAGTCCTCACCTCCTCCTTTGTGGTTTTTGCCTTTATGAGTGAATATGTAACTTTGGGCTTCCTCTATTTCCTCCCTAGTCCCCCTCCCCTCCTTTATGGTTTTTGCCTTTATAAGCTTGTCACAAGTTTGGGTCGGGGTCGAACTCCTCTGAGCCTCGACCCCAGCATGCTGGCTTGAGATCTCATTCAATTCCTTTTTCAATAAACTTCCTCGTGTGATTGCAGCAAGTCCGATCTCAGTGCCTCACTGGGTGTGCGCTATTCCCGAGATTTGAGTGAGGGTCTCCCTTCGGGGGTCTTGCAGTTGGTTATTGCTCCCATCTGCATATCCTGATCATTTCCCCAGACTTTCCATTTCCAGGATTCCTTCAGTTTGTCTTTTCCTTATTGTATCTTTTTTTTTTTTTTCTCTCGGCTTTCCTTGCTTTCTTTGCGGGATTTGTAGATTACTTCCATTTTTTGTTTGTGTTTTCTTCCATTTCTTTAATGGAGTTTCCTGTTTCCTCTTTAATGGACTCTATTGTCTTCATGAAGTTATTTTAAAGGTTGTTTTCTTCTGTACATCTTCGCTGTGTGTTCTGGTCTTGCTGGTGTGAAACCTTGCTCTGGTGCTGCCGTATTGCTCTTTTGGAAGTTGGGTATATTCTCATACTGCCATTTACTCACCCGTTTCTCCAGTGGGTACAGTGAGCTCTATGTTTCATGGGTTCCTTCTTCTTCCAATGGGTAGGTGGGTCCTGTGGCTTAGGTAGTCACTCTTCCTACAAATGAAGGTGGGTTCCCCATTTTGCTAGATGCTGACATACCTCTGGGGTTCTTTCAACTGTAGGCAGGACTAAGGCTCTGAATAGGGTTTGGGGTGTTTGGAGGATGCACCAGGTCTCTGGGAATCTGAAATCAGTGGAGGGGTTGGGGAGCACAACATGCCCATGGTTATTAGGGCCACCAGCTGAGTCCTTAATCACCCAACATTCCTGGTAGGGTCAGGGCCAAGGCTCCAATGGTGTGAGATGTGGTGCAGAATGTTATTTGGTTTAAGGAGGTTGCCCCCAGTTTTCTGAAGACTTTTAGGGTGGGTATGGGGAGCGCAAAATTCTCTGAGCGATTAGGGCCAGAAACTCACATCTCCTGGTATGGTGGGGGCAAAGTTTCAATGGTGGCAGATGCAGTGTTGGATGGATAGCAGTGTGGGTGGCTTTCCATGCTTTAGACTTCAGTGGGCAGGGGTAAGGAGCATGACGTGCCTGGCATAATTAGGGCATAGGGGTTATGGGGCTCCTGTCTGGGCCCAGGCATTCACCTCTCCCCATGGGGGGTCCAAGGCTCTAATGACTTCTATGCAATGCACGATGTTTTGGAGTGTGGGGAGGCTGCCACCAGGTCTCTTGGGTATGGTGTGTGGGGTGGAGAGCAAATCATGCCCAAGGCAGTTACAGCCTAGAGGGTAGGGTCCTCAAGTTAGATATCATGACATTCACATCTCCCAGAGCAGGGAGGGCAGCAAGGCTCCAATTCAGAAAATATTTTCTGCTTTGCAATAACATGTATGACTGCCTGCCAGAAGAGGGCATGAAATCTCATCACAGATGACTGTGTGAGCCATGTTGTTGCAGGACCTTATGAGGAGCTAGTGCTCTTAACCACTAAGCCATCTCTCCAGCCCCGAAACAAGTGCCAGCCAGGAGGCCATGACAGTCTATAGGACCTCTCACAGTGGAGCCAGTCTTTAAGCCTAGAGCACAAATGGACTTTGGGAGCCCATTTCCTATGGAGGGATTTTATTCCAGCCCAGAAACAGCAAGGAGGGCCTTGGCCCTCCCCCAAATTATGTGACAGACTCTGAAGGTCCCCTGTGGAGGGCCCAACTATCCCTGGGGAGGAGGTGGGGAATGGGTTGGGGGGTTGGTGTGGAACGTGGGAGGATGGCAGGGCGAGGGAATGGAAAGATGGATATGTAAATATGAGTAGTAATTAAAGAAATTTAAATAAAAAATAACATGTATGACAATGCTTAATCAATAGTTTAATTTGTATTGAAAAAATCTCAGTACATGGTAATACAGATTTGTCTACACCAGCCTTTGTATCATCTAATTAAGGGCATGAAACACTTTGCTGTAAGGATTTCATGGTCTGGAATGATCCAGGGTTAGAGGTATTGTAGCCTCAGTATGTAACTCTAAGTCAGAGTCCTCCCATGTATCCAGATCTTCTCTCATCCATCGCCAGAGCTGCTCACAACTTGGATGTAGATATTGAGAAACATCTGGGACATGGGCTACAGCTGAGGTAGGAATCTCAGCTACTGCTGGAGAAGTCTGGGATTCAGCTACTGTGAGTTGATATGAGTCAGAAGCTCCAGTGAGGAACTGACTACCAAGTAGGCCTTGGTGGGCACTATACCCGGCATCCTCTATGTTCAGAACATCATGGAGAGAAGCTGTGGGCAAGGCTTGGGAGGGAATGGATCCCACCCTAGATGTGCTGGAAGAACTGGACTTTTCATTGGCAGAAGCCAGGGCAGATGTGAGGTCTCGAAATGGATTGACCTAGAAATGGCTTTAGAGCATTCACTTGACATTAGCATTTATTTTTTATCATTCCTGGGATTCTCCCCCCCCCTTTTTTTTTACTTAACATTTTGTTTGTTTTTTTAATAACCAACTGAAAAATAGATTTATTATTCAGATTATGGAGAACACAGATAATTTTACATGCCCTGGAGGGTTCCTTCTGGTGATGCAGACATAAGTAGAGCATTTGTTGTTAACACTAAGAAAATCTTAGAAGGCAAAACATATTTGCTGTTCAAAATTAAGATGATTTTAGGAGGCAAAACTGCAAATCAGTTAAATTCTTGGTAGTGTCACTATTAGAAGTACCAAAACTGAGCAACTGGAACTTTGGTTGAAAGAGTGAGGTCCTTCCAACAATTCAGTTCTTATACACAGGAGACGGGAGACCACAGGCAGCTTGAGGCCAAACTGTGGAACAGATGCCCTCTTTTTTCTTTCACCCAACCTTACATTTGAAACTATCATGCTCTGTAGCCTAGGATGTCTTCACACTTTTATTCTTTGAGACAAAGCCTAACATAGTGCAGGCTGTTTTCAAGCTTGCTATGTAGCTGAGGGTGGCTCTTGCACAATCTCCTGAGCACTAGGATTACAGGTGTGTACCGCCACACCTAGCTAACCTTGAACTCTTCATCCCCCCAACTCTCTCTAACACTCTCAGGTGCTGGTATCTCAGGCTTGAGCAACTGCACCAGGATCTGCAAGGACACTCTTGAGAGGAAGACAGCCAAAGTCTCTTTCCAAGTCTAATTGGAATGGATGATTTTAAACTTAATCCACGACTCTATGCTCTCTCTTGCTCACTTTGTTCCTTTACTGTGGAAAATGATTTTGAGACTTCTGAAAGCTTTACTTTTAGCATCCAGCACTACAACTTCTTAAGGGTTTGAGCAAGGGATCTGTGGATTAAATAAAGACAACACAGCTGGTCACTCTTGAAAGAAGAATTCCAGTTTTATTTAGAGGGGAGATGATTTATATGCTATCAGCAGAGCCCTAGGAAGTCACTCAGATCAAAATCCAGGCTCTGAAGCCCCTGGCAATATGCAGATGGTCTGCATATTTGTAAACAGGCCTTGTTGGCAGGAGGGAAAATGAGGAAATAGCACCTAACCATAAAGCAGCCTGTAGTTCCCCAAGATATGAAAGACCCCCATGGGGTGGAACCCCTGGGATGAACACTCAGGAGTATCGACCCCCCAGTCACCAGGCGGAGACAAGAGCTTGATGCAAAGAGCAAGAGGCTATTTTATTCAGTAACCAGCACTGGGGAGCAACTCTTTACTCATGCAGGAGCAGAGGAGCTGGATCCGAAGCTCTGGTCTAGGGGCTTCTTAAAGGCAAAAACTTCAAACAGATGGGGTCTGGAGTGAGGGAGGGTAACAGTTTTGATTGGCGAATTCCAGGTTGCCTACTGCAATCTTTGAGCGCAATCTCTGGGCTCAGGGGTCATTTAGGGCAGTTACATGTTCATCTCTGGGAACCATTTGTTCTTTAACTTTAGCGGCTCTTTCCTGTTAGGGGTTGTAAATTTAGCTTCTCACATATCTGCAAATGAAACATCTTATGCTGGGGTCTTTCAGGATCTCATTGCATAGTGGGCAAATGAGATACCATCCAATCAAAAAGGCAGACCATAAGGGTGGGGGCCATAAACTACAGAGTTTTTATGGTTACTTAAGGTCACACAAAGTACAGAGTCAGTGACTATACAAATTAAGGGGGATACATTTGACTGAGATAAGACACTACATGAGGTTTCAGGGGTGGGGGTGGGGTACAAGGTCTGTCAATTATCCTCTGGACTAGGGAAGCTTTACAACCAGCAGAGCACCTTTACAACCAGCAAGCAGCAAAAGAATGCCAATGAAGTGATGATTAATCGCCTTTGCCTCTCTGGGAGCAGGGCTCAGGCGCCAGCCATGGCATTCACAGCCATCAGAAGCTCCCCCTCTTGGAAGAGCCCAAGTCTTTCCAACCTTCACCATTTTTTTTTTTTTTTTTATCCTTCAGGTTCTGTGGATCAACCCTAGATGAGAGAAGAAAAGTAAACTCCCAGGGCTCCCCCACATGACACCACTTAAATACTCAAAAATAAAAATTAGCATCTGTCTTAGGATTTCCAGGACATCAAGATCTATCATGCCTGTCATAGAAAAGCCTGCCCAGGCCTTGCAGACCCTCTCTTAAGTAAACAGATGTCCCCTGAAAATAACCTGTCATTCATAACTCATTTGCCCTGCAGGTTCAGTTAGACCTGAGCTGTATGCTGTCAAGGAATGCATGATTTGCCTTCTCAGCAAATGGCTCTGGACTTGCCACTTTTTTATGCTGCAAGGCAGACGAGGGCAAAACCATGCTGCCCAGATTTTAATCCTGTGGGCTAGGGATCCCTCTCCATTACTAAAACTGTTAGACCCTCGGAAAGCTGAGGCTTCCAGAATCTTAGCCCAGGACCGAGGCCACCCCAAACATAGAATGGAGGCGAAAGCTTGATGTAAATTGCATGAGGCTTTATTGAAATTTTACGAGCTAACCCCATGTTAGCTCGGGTCTTTCACCCACCTGCCATGGTGGATGGCCAGAAAAGACGGCTCCTAGGGCCTCCCAAGGATCTTATAGGACAGCGTAAAGGGAGTGTCTAGGGGTACGCACAGGCTCACGATTGGTGTGCCTCCAGGCTTGGAGGGCTTGCCCTGTGTTGATTGGTCAACTGGTTGTTATGGCCCATAGGCCCTCCCAGGGTGGTTGCTATGCTCTCTACATTATTGCTGTGCTCTTGTCTATAAAGCATACCCAGGGTCGTAAAGCATAGTGCCACCAGGTAACTTCTGATTGGCTCCTTGTCACGAGACAGGCATCTGACTTTCTAGTGTCTGTGACAAGGTCATAGAAACACGTGTTCGGCCGTTATGTCTGCCAAAAGGGAAGCTGGTTCCTTCAAAACGACCTTTAGCAACAGTTCCAAAACGACAGGAGTCTCCTTAAAGGGGAGGCACCCTGCTCTCACAAGCCTATATAAATTGAATATTATTGAGAAATTTAGAGAGAAGTTTGCCAATTAAAATTTTAAGGTCCTATATTAACTAGAGAATAAATATAATTTTGTGGTACTTATGACAGAGGGGACATCCCCTGAGAACTACCCAGTATGCTTGCTGTGGTTAGTGCCTGAGGGGCAGCTAAGCTGGAATCTCCTAGGTGGCTACAATTGCAGCCACTTTGGTAGCCAAGATCTCATTCATGTTGAGTAAAGAAAAGCCAGTCTTCTCCAGGGAGTCCCACTGGTGTGACTCAGTACCATGAACACCTAGGCTGCAATCCCATCATCTCCACACCTTCTCCAACTGGCATTTCTGGAGGAAATAGTTAAACATTTCTCCCTAGGGAGGATTACTTAGCATATCAAAGGGTGTAGGAGCACACATTATAAGTTAAATTAACCCCTTGGGCAGCCAAATAGACTGCATTAGTTGGCTTGGCTTCGAGCTTTAATAAGCAGACATGGCCAACAATTAGGAAATTTGTTCCTTTTAAATCCTTCTTGCCAGCTGCCTTAACCAGGTTAAGGTTGCCGGTGACCATAACTGGTCACACCTGTCTCTGAGAACCCATGGGCACCAAGACTGGCAGATTTCTCATTAGCATCCAATGGCTCATTAGAAGGCTGAAGTGAATCAGCAGGAACCGGGCATACACAACACTCTGGCATCCAGATTGGAGATTCCCCATTCAGCGGGAAAATGCAAACGGACCCCAGAGCTGACACCAAAACCGGATCCCATCCTTTCCAAAGGCCTGAGAGAAGATCTCTCCATTTAACCAGAGGTCTTTTCTATGCAGTAGACTGCCAATGACCAAATGCTGCAGAGTTATTAGAATTATCCACTACTAAACATTTAAAATAGCCAGGTGTTGGTGGCTCAGGCCTTTAATCCCAGCACTCTGGAGGCGGAAGCAGGCTCTGTGATATCGAGGCCAGCCTGGTCTCCAGGCCAAGTGCCAGGATAAGCTCCAAAGCTACACAGAGAAAACCTGTCTCGAAAAAACAAAAATAAAATTAATATATAGAGAACAAGTGACAGAGTAGAGTGAGGGGAGCCAAGGTGACCCTCAAGGTCCCACTTCTTTACCTTAGCCAAATAAGCTTTTAAAGTGCAATGGGATCCTTCCACAAAGTCTGCCCCTGGGGGTTGTAAGGAATGCCAGTTTTGGTGGTAATTTCAAAATCCTGACAAAACTGATTGAAACTTTTCCTGACATAGACAGGGGCCATTATCAGTCTTAATTTGTTTTGGAACTCCATGTAAGGAAACGCCTGTAGGCAGTGGCTTTTAACGTCTCTTACCTTTTTACCAGAATGTGCAGAGGCAAATGTTAGTCTGGAAAAAGTGTCTACAGAGACAAGGACAAATTGCAATTTGCTAAAGGATGGCACATGTGTTAAATCCATCTGCCAAATATGATTGGGCAACAGTCCGCAGAGATTAATTCCCAAGTGAGGTACAGGAAGAAATTCCATGCTAAGGGGCAATTTTTAACTATCTGAACTGTGTGTTCTTTAGTAATCCTGGTATGAAAGCTTAAGGACCCTGCACTGAGATGAAAACACTTATGTAAGGAATGTGCTCTAGTGAGCTCTTGTGAAACTGCAACAATCTGAGTACACCTGTCAGCTATGCAATTTCCTTCACTGAGAGGTCCTGGCAAGTTGGTATGCGCTTTAAGATGACCCACAAATACAGGTTCACTCCATTGCCAAAGCAGACACAGTATCTGAACAATTTTTCTTGTACTCTGGAGAGGTGGCAATATAGACAGCCATCTCCAAGGGATGGACAATTTGAGCTACATATTGTCTGTCAGTATAGATGTTAAGAGTTTCTCTGGGAAACAGTTGCAGAGCCATAGCCAGGGCTAAAAGTTTGTCCACTTAGGCAGAACCTGTAGCAATTTTGGCTGTCTTAATGACAGGATGAGATACAACCACAGCTGTCCCTTTAGAAGAACCATTTGTAAAAACTACTTGCCCCTTGGAAACAGGCTGACTATAATCCCAAAGACTTTGGGAAATTTAAAGGATGCATCTTAAAAAAGGAAAGCATATTATTGGATGGCTAATGATTATCAAATTCACTCGGAGTAGCAGAGAGAAACATAGCCCAATCACAGCTATTATTTAGGAGCCACTTTATTTGTTGACGAGTCAAAGGTGTGGCAACCTGATTTGGCTCCTTACCAAAAGTCTGTAAAGCAATCTATTGCACTTTGAAGAGGAGTGCAATAATAGCCTGAGGGTAGGATACCACTGTTTTAGATGGAGATGCCTGAGGATGAACCCAAAGAATAGGACTCTTTTGCCAAAAAAAAAAAAAAAAAAAAATCCTGTAGGAGCATGAGCAAAACAAAAAAAACTAATAATTTTTTTCCTTTCATTTATTTAGCTCATAAATAAAGTCATGCACAATTATGATACACAATACAGTATGTTCACAATGGCATGGCTAAATTAAACCAATTAACATGTTATATCACACATATTCATCATTTTTGTTTTGAGAACACTTAAAGTATACTATCTCACAACTTTTAAAATATAGCATATTGTTATCAACCATATTTATCATGCTCTCAGTAGACCTCAAGACTTCACAGAGTCCATGCCTCTTGTCCAACTGCAGTTTTATATCCTTAAACCAATCATTTCCCCATTGTTAAAAGACCCACATTGAAGCCTAATAGCCACAATTCTGCTCTCTGCTCCCATAAGTTCATCATTTCTAGGTTACACATACAATTGAAATTGTGTGACATTTTTCTTCCAGTGTGTCACTATTTTTTTTTTTGGCAAGCATATAACTTTACGCCTTACTAAAGATGAAATCAAATTTGCATGCACAGGTGAGCACTCACTGAAACACCTTGGATTCATCACATATTTGAGTTTCAATTATATATATATATATATATATATCAATAATGGCAATATGTTATGCATCAATAGCAGCAACAGCTTTTCCAGGTTCTGCAGTCATTTGAACAAAATTGTAGAGACATCCAGCACACTCCATAAAAAAAACAAAAAACAAAACAAAAACAAAAACAAAAACAAAAACAAAAACAAACAACAACAAAAAGTAAAAAACAAAATCCCAGAAAACACCACAGTTCTGTTACTCTTGTGGTACTACTGGGAATAATCTATATAATCCAAATGAGCTCCTTCCTGCCGTAGTAAGCACTCAGGAGAGCTGGGATCTGAATTGCCTTGTAATATATCAAAGAGAAGTTTAAGTTGTCCAGTAGTGATCTTTAAACTGGAGCTGATCCAACTAATATCCCTCAGAAGCTTTTGAAAACTATTTAAAATTTGAAGGGTATCCAGGTGAAGACTAATCTTTTGAGGACCCCATTACGAAGCAAGCGATGCCCTAGATAATGATATGGAAATACTTTTTGTACCATTTCTGGTGCTATTTGTAAGCCAGCCAATTCTAAGGTATTCTGAAGTTCTCCAAAAGCAGATGATAATAATTTTTCTTTTGGAGATGCCAATAATAATTGAGAGTATTTTTGTCTGATTGGCTTTATAACTTGAGAAACATAGACTTCACACATGGTAGGGCTATTAGCCATGCCTTGAGGCAAAATCTCTTATCTCTTATCAGGCTCTCTTATCAGGTATCTCTTATAAGGCTCTCTTAAATTTAGAGATGGAACATTGAAGGCAAAACATTGACAATTAGCAGGGTGCAGGGAATATTGAAATAGCAATCCTTTAAATCTATCACAACTAAATGCCATTTTTGGGGGGATGGCCACAGGGGCTGGCAACCATGGGCATCATGGTCTTACTGACCTGTCTCGAATCTTGTAACAGCCTCCAATTACCTCATTTTTTCTTAACAACAAATATTGCAGTATTCCAGGGAGAAATAGAGGGGACAATGTGACAGGCATTGAATTTCTCCTGAACCAGGGCATGGGCAGCCTCCAACTGTATTTTAGACAGGGGCCATTGCTCTACCCAAACAGGTTCATGATTTTTTTCCAGGTGATAGGATTTGTAGGTATATGAGGCTGCAGAACGATGGCTCCCATCAAAAATGTCCCAATCCTCTGAGATCCCCAGGGGCCCTCTGTACTGGGAGATTGTCTGACACAGGCAAGAGGTCACCCTGTAAATTCTCAATCCCTTTTCCTTGACAATAGCCATGATATTTAAGCATACACTACAAGGAGTCATGGCCAGTATGGCCCACATTGCTTCTAGGACATCTGGGTTCATAAATAAATTAGTTACAGATAAATATTGTGGGTACACCTCATTGTTTGGCAATTTTGAGGAGCAGTCTCTCTAGCTAAACCAAATTTTATGTTTATGTCGAGGGCCAAAAGGGGCCTCATACTGAGTCAAGAGTTAATCATTGTTAGATGTCCTGACCAGAACCACTGCGACTACAAGATGTTTTTCCGGATAAGCTGCACAATACATGTTGCAAAATGTTCTCCCTTTTCTCAGAAATAGCTGCGGTTCGTTAACCATGGGACCATGGGCTAAGATTTACCTTGCCTCTATTTCCTCTTGAAAATTTTCCATTCCTCCTGCTCCCTTACCCCGCCCTGAGTAAAAATCCTCTGCATATAAGCAAGCTTTACTTTCAATAAACGAGACCTTGACATTGCACAGACAGACTCTTGTCCTTTCTTGCGCTGCTTGGTCTCCATTTCTCTCTCGCCCCCATCGACTCCCTTAGGTGACAACCTCCTCGAGACCCGCAAATAACCTGGCCTGCTGGAGGGGTCATGTTTAGACTTTAGTTATTAAATGCTGAAAATTGAGAGGCTGTAGAGCTCTTTCTACCTGAGACAAATCTACCAATTTTATTTTATTTTTTTTTTATTAGTTCAAGTTAGGGAACAAGCTTGTTTCACATGTAAGTCCCTTCTCCCTCTCCCTCCCCTCACCCTCATCCCCATCCCCCACCCCCTACCTACCCCCTACCGCATCCACCCAACAATCCCCAGGCAGGGTAGGGCCCTCAACAGGGGCTCTGCAAAATCCACCAAATCTTCCTGTGCTGGGCCTGGGCCCTTTCCCATGTGTCCAGGGCCAGAGTGTATCCCTTCAGGTGGGATGGACTCTCAAAGTCCCTTCTTACATCAGGGAAAAATACTAATCCACCACCAGAGGCTCCCTAGAGTGCAGAGGCCTCCTTATTGGCATACATGTTCAAGGGTCTGGATCAGTCTTGTACTGGCCTCCCAGACAGCATCTGGGGTCGACGTGCTCTCCCTAGTTCAGGCCAACTGTTCCTGTGGGTTTCTCCAACCTGGTACAGACCCCTTCGCTCTTCATTCCTCCCTCTCTTCAACTAAATTCCAGATTTCAGCTCAGTGTATATCTGTGGATGTCTGTCTCTGCTTCCATCAGCCACTGGATGAGGCTCTAGGATGGCATAAAGAGTAGTCATCAATCTCATTTTAGGGGAAGGGCTTTTAGGTTATCCTCTCCACCATTGCCTGGATTGTCAGATCGTGTCATCCTTGTAGGTCTCTGGAGATCTCCCTGGTTCCAGATCTCTTCTCGGACCTATAGTGGCTCCCTCTGATATGGTATCTCCTCCTGCTCTCTCTCCTCTATTCTTCCCCCAACTCAATATTTCTCCCCTCCATTTCCTCTCCTCTACTCCTCTTCTCTTGCTCTTATTGTGTGGCAGCTCCCTCTCCCCTACCCTCATGCTCCCAATTAGCTCAAGAGTTCATGAGGACTTCCCATTCCTGGGGACCATTTATCCCTTAAAGTCCTTCATGTTTCCTAGTTTCTTTGGTGAAGAGGATTATTGTCCCATCCTGAGGGTCAGTCATTCAGGGTTCAGGAGGGGGGCTGCCTGAAAGAATCTTGGCGAGAGAAGGATGGAGACCAAGCAGTGCAAAAGAGGGGACCAGAGTCCGTCTATGCAATGTCAAGGTCTCGATTTATTGGGGTTCAGACTGGGCTTATATAGCCCTGCACCAAGGAAATTGGGTAAGCGGGGAGATAACAGGAAGGAACATCTGGTGTATGCTGGGGCCGGAGCATTCTTCTTATCAGCCGGAATATCTTGTGATCTTCCCCAGAACAGCGAACAGGAAAGCCCCAGGCCCTTTCTCAGAATAGAAGCAATTAGCAGTTCCGTGTGGCCAAACCATCTAATTACAGGTTACAGGAGGCTCACAGAGCTGGCTTTAACCTGCAAACTTAAAGGTCATTAAAAGGCTTACAAAGGTGGGCTTTAAGCCACATAGTTTTGGGTCCACGGCCCCTTACAGATTATGGGCTGGTAATCCTTTGCTCTATGTCTAAAATTCATATAAGAGTGAGTACATGCCATGTTTGTCTTTTTGTTACTGGGTTACCTCACTCAGGATGGTTTCTTCTAGTTCCATCCATTTGCCTGCGAATTTCAAGATTCCATTGCTTTTTTCTGCTGAGTAGTACTCCATTGTATAAATGTACCACATTTTCTCTATCCATTCTTCAGTTGAGGGGCATCTAGGTTGCTACCAGGTTCTGGCTATTACAAACAATGCTGCTATGAACATGGTTGAGCATATGTCCTTGTTGTATGAGTGCATTATTTGGGTATATACCCAAGAAAGGAATGACTGGATCTTGAGGTAGACTGATTCCCATTTTTCTGAGCAACGACCATACTGATTTCCAGAGTGGTATTACAAGTTCACACTCCCACCAGCAATGGAGGAGTGTTCCCTTTTCTCCACATCCTGTCCAGAATAGATTGTCATTGGTATTTTTGATTTTAACCATTCTGACAGGTGTGAGGTGGTATCTCAGAGTTGTTTTGAGTTGCATTTCTCTGATGGCCAAGGATTTTGAGCACTTTCTTAAGTGTCTTTCAGCCATTTCATATTCCTCTGTTGAGAATTCTCTATTTAGTTCTGCACCCCACTTTCTAATTTCATTGTTTGGTGTTTTGGTGGCTAGATTCTTGAGCTCCTTAAATATTTTGGAAATCAGTCCTCTATCAGATGTGGCATCAGTGAAGATCTTTTCCCATTCTGTGGGTGATCATTTTGTCTTACTGACTATTTCCTTTGCTTTGCAGAAGCTTCTCAGTTTCAGGAGGTCCCATTTATTAATTGCAGACCTCAATGTCTGTGCTACTGGCGTAATGTTCAGGAAGTGGTCTCCTGTGCCAATTTGTTCAAGGGTAATTCCCACTTTCTCTTCTAGAAGATTCAATGTGGCTGGATTTATGGTGAGATCTTTGATCTATTTGCACTTAATTTGCATGTTGACAGGTATGGATCGATCTGGAATCTTTTGCATGTCTGAATCCACTTGTGCCAGCACCATTTGGTGAAGATGCTATCTTTTTTCCATTGTATAGATTTAGCACCTTTGTTAAAAATAAGATGTTCGTAGGTGTGTGGGTTAACATCAGGGTTTTCAATTCGATTCCATTGGTCTACCTGTCTATTTTTGTGCCAATACCAAGCTGTTTTCAGAACTATGGCTCTATAGTAGAGCTTGAAGTCAGGGATGGTGATGCCTCCAGAAGATCCTTTATTGTAAAGAGTTGTTTTGGCTATCCTGGGTTTTTTATTTTTCCATATAAAGTTGAGTATTGTTCTTTCAATGTCTGTGAAAAACTGTGTTGGGATTTTGATGGGGATTGGTTGAATCTGTAGATTGCTTTTGGCAGGATTGCCATTTTTACTATGTTAATTCTACCTATCCAAGAGCATGGGAGATCTTTCCATTTTCTGATATCTTTAAATTCTTTTTTTAAAGTCTCAAAGTTCTTATTGTACAGATCTTTCACCTTTTTTGGTTAGTGTTACCCCAAGATATTTTATGTTGCTTGTGGATATTGTGAAAGGTGATGTTTCCCTGATTTCTTTCTCATTGTATTTAATCATCTGTATATAGTAGGGCTGCTGATTTTTTTTCAGTTAATTTTGTATCCTGCTACCTTGCTGAAGATGTTTATCAGCCTTAGGAGTTCCCTGGTAGAGTTTTTTGGGTCACTAATGTAGACTATCATGTCGTCTGCAAATAGTGAAAGTTTGACTTCTTCCTTTCCAATTTGTATCCCTTTGATCCCCTTTTCTTGTCTTATTGCTATAGCTAGAACTTCAAGTACAATTGGAAGAGATATGGAGAGAGTGGACAGCCTTGTCTTGTTCCTGATTTTAGAGGAAACACTTTGAGTTTCTCTCCATTTAGTTTGATGTTGGCTATTGGTTTCATGTATATTGTGTTTATCATGTTTAGATATGTTCCTGTTATTCCTGTTCTCTCCAAGATCTTTATCATGAAGGGATGTTGGATTTTGTCAAAGGCTTGACAAAATGAAGGGATTTATTGGCATCTAGTGAGATGATCATGTGGTTTATCTTTTTCAGTTCGTTTATATGGTGGATTACATTGATGGATTTTTGTATGTTGAAACATCCTTGCATCCCTGGGATGAAGCCTACTTGATCACGATGGATGATTTTCTGATATGTTCTTGGATTCAGTTTGCCAATATTTTATTGAGTATTTTAGCATTGATTTTCATGAGCAATATCCGTCTGCACTTCCCTTTCTTAGTCATATCTTTTGTGGGGCTTGGGTATCAAAGTGATTGTAGCCTCGTAGAAAGAGTTTGGCAATATCCCATCTGCTTCTATTATGCGGAACAGTTTGATGAGTACTGGTATTAGCTCTTGTTTGAATTTCTGGTAGAATTCTGCAGTGAAGCCATCTGGCCCTGGGCCTTTTTTGGTTGGGAGCCTTTTGATGACTGCTTCGATTTCATTAGGGGTTATAGGTCGATTTAAACTGTTTATCTGATCTTGGTTTAATTTTGGTAAGTGATGTTTATCCAGAAATCTGTCCATTTCCTTTAGATTTTCCAATTTTGTGGAGTACAGGTTTTCAAAGTATGACCTAAAGATTCTCTGGATTTTCTCAGTGTCCGTTGTTATATCTCCCTTTTCATTTCTGATTTTGTTAATTAGCCTCCTCTCTCTGCCTTTTCGTTAGTTTGGCTTGAGGTTTGTCTATCTTGTTGATCTTCTCAAAGAAGCAACTTTTCGTTTCATTGATTCTTTGTACTGTTTTCCTAGTTTCTACTTTATTGATTTCAGCTCTCAGGTTATTTCCTGGCATCTACTCCTCCATGGTGAGTTTGCTTCTTTTTGTTCTAAAGCTTTCCGTTGTTCTGTCAATTCTCTAATGTGACTTTCCTCCAGTTTCTTCATGTGGGCACTTAGTGCTATGAACTTCCCTCTTAGCGCTGCTTTCAGAGTGTCCCATAAGTTTAGATATGTTGTGTCTACATTCCCATTAAAAGCTAGGAAGTCTTTAATTTCTTTTTTATTTCTACCTCAACCCAAGAATGGTGCAATTGGGTGTGATTCATTTTCCACGAGAATGTAGGTTTTCTGCAATTCATATTGCTGTTGAATTCTAGCTTTAATGCATGGTGATCTGATAAGATACAGGGGGTTATTTCAATTCTTTTGCAACTGTGGAGGTTTGCTTTGCTGTCAACTATGTTGTCAATTTTTGAGAAGGTTCCATGTGGCGCTGAGAAGAAGGTATATTCTTTTGTGTTTGGGTGGAATGTTTTATAGATATCTGTTAAACCCAGTTGGATCATAACTTCTGTCAGATCCTTTGTTTCTTTGTTAAGTTTCTGTCTGGTGGTCCTGTCTAGTGGTGTAAGGGGGTGTTGAAGTTTCCTACTATAAGTGTGTGTGGTTTTATGTGTAGTTTGAGCTTTAGTAATGTTTCTTTTACAAATGTGGGTGCCTTCGTATTGGGGGCATAGATGTTCAGGATTGAGACTTCATCTTGATGGACTTTTCCTGTGATGTGTATGAAATGCCCTTCTTCATCTCTTTTGATTGATTTTAGTTTAAAGTCCAATTTGTTAGATATTAGGATTGCTACACCAGCTTGTTCCTTGAGCCCATTTGATTGGAAAATCTTTTCCCATCCTTTTACTCTGAGGTATCTCCTGTCTTTGAACTTGAGGTGTGTTTCTTGTAAACAGCAGAAGGATGGATTCTATCTTCTTATCCATTCTGTTAGCCTATATCTTTTTACGGGTAAATTAAGACCATTGACATTTAGGGATATTAATGTCCATTGTTCATTGGTTCTTCTTTGTCTTGGATTTATTGGTGGTGTCATTGCCTGTGGATTTCTCCCTCCTGTTTCTTTTTGTGTTTGGTAAAATTAATCTATTGCCTGTGTTTTTGTGAGTGTAGTTACATTCGTTGGGTTGGAGTTTTCCTTCCAGAGCCTTCTGTAGTGCTGGATTTGTGGATATGTATTGTTTAAATCTGTTTCTGTCATGGAATATCTTGTTTTCTCCATCTATAGTGATTGAGAGTTTTGCTGGGTACAGTAGTCTGGGTCGACATCCATGCTCCCTTGGTGCTTGTAAGGTATCTATCCAAGACCTTCTGGCTTTCAGATTTTCCATTGAGAAGTTGGGTGTGATTCTGATTGGTTTGCCTTTATATGTTACTTGGCTTTTTTCCTTTGCTGCTCTTAATATTTTCTCTTTATTCTGTAGATTTGGAGTTTTGATTATTATGTGTCGGGGGGACTTCTTTTTGTGGTCCAGTCTGTTTAGTGTCCTGTAAGTTTCTTGTACTTTCCTAGGCATATCCTTCTGTAGGTTGGGGAAGTTTTCTTCTATGATTTTGTTGAATATGTTTTCTGTACCTTTGAGCAGTGCTTCTTCACCTTCTTCTATACCTATTATTCTTAGGTTTGGTCTTTTCATGGTGTCCCATATTTCCTGGATATTTTGTGTTAGGGATTTGTTGTACTTGAGGTTTTCTTTGTTTGATGAATGTATATCCTCTAGCGAGTGTTCAGTAGCTGAGATTCTCTCTTCCATCTCTTGAATTCTGTTGGTTATACTCACATCTTTAGTTCCTGATTATTTATCCAGCCTTTGCATTTCCAGCATCGCCTCATTCCGTGTTTTCTTTATTGTGTCTATTTCAGCTTTCATGCTTTGAACTGTTTCACGAACTTCCTTCACTTGTTTGGATGTTTTTTCTTGGGTTTCTTTCGATTCTTTAAGAGATTTGTTTATTTCTTGAATTTTTTAGTTTGTCTTTTCCTCCATTTTGTGTAAATTTTTGTTTGCTTTTTCATCTATTTCTTTAAGGGATTTTCTTGTTTCCTCTTTAAAGGTCTCTATCATCTTGCCGAGATAATTTTTTGAGGTCCATCTCATCTTCATGCTCTGTGTTGGGCTTTTCAGATCTTGTTGGAGTGGAGTCCCTAGATTCTGTGGTGTCATACTGGTCTTTCTGTTGTTGAGTGAGTTCTTATTCTGTCTTCTTCCCATATCTTCTTCTAGTGGGAGCAAGTGGGGTCTCTCTATCTCCTCTTGTGACTCAGTGGTGTGTGGGGGCCAGGAATTAAATGTCCACAACTCTAGATGATCTGGCCTCTCCTGGTAGTCTCCTCACTCGTTGTGGATTGGTCAGCGGAAAAGGATGGAAGAGTGGGGTGCTACCAGATTCAGGGAACTCCTTCCTCTCTACCAATTTTATTAATCAATCTGTTAACTCATTCCCTTTAGCCAGTAGGCAAGGGAAAGGCCTGAACAGCTCCCAAAGTGCCACAAAAAACATGGCAATTTTTTAGGTGAACAGCATTTTGATATTTCCAAATAACATTATTACCTGAACGTAGTAGTCTCTATGAATAGAATTGTCTCCTTAATTTAAATAGTCTTAAAAATGTAATTATTCCTATTACAAAGATTAAATGAATCAGATAATTAGATTCTGAGAGACCATTGCAACAGCCCATAACGAGTCTCTGAGCTGTGTTTGGGACCATCTTTTCTGAATATTTTACCATTAATAACATAAGCTGTTCTTCTTTCAGAAGAACCATTAGTAAAAATTGACATAGAATTTTCATGGGACTGCTTCTTACTATTTTGGGAACCTAAAAGGATGCATTAGCAGCCTATGAATTGGAAACTGATTATCAATTTTCTTTGAAAATTTATCAAAAACAATTGCTCAATGAATCATTATTTTGAGACAACTAATAACCTACTCCTTGGTGTAAGTGACATGTCACTTAAGCCAAAATGCCATCTACATTCCATATGGCATTCCACATGGTACATCATGCAGGCTATTGCTTTAAAATAAGGGGTTAATACTTCAGCTGGTGAGACAGGTGGGTGTGACCATAGTAATGTTCCCTCCTGCCACAAAACAGGCATCTGCCTATGCTTTGTGGGGAGCACATAAGCTTCCCATGGCTTTGCATTGCTAACATAATATCTACTGATGCTGGATTAAACAAACTCTAACAAACTCTAACAGTAGAAAATTTGCCTACCCTCTAGTTAGCTGTCTGGGTGAATTGGGATCACCAACTCTTTTAGAATATCATTTAAAGATTTTTACAAAGTAGTAACCCTAGAACAATTTTAACAATTTCTTTTACAAGAAATCATTCCAAGATTATAAGCTATCCTTTCTTATTTTATTTTTAATCCTAATTTCTTTAGAATATTACACAAGTCCCAAACAATTTTTTAGGATTTACATGAAGTTTCTGAGCAGTCTTTACTAATCTAACCTTTGAAGCTCCTATAGCTGACAAGGCCTCATTTGCATCTTAGCTGACACACTGAGGCTGTGTGTCTAACAGGTGGCTGTCTCCTGAGGCTGTTTCTTAAAAACCTTTTTTCAAATCATGTATCATCATTTACTTTCCAGATTTTCCTTTACAAGTATAAAAAATTAGGAGAATTTCTGTAACCAATTGGATGTTCTTATTGATTATAATTAAAGCAATTTTGGTAGCTATTTTACTATATCTGAGGCAAATCATATGCAAGGCAATTTAAGCAGTTCCTTTTGTCAGCATTCATGCATTTACAATCACATACCATACATTCAAGGTATGGCCACACCATACATACAGAACATGCACACATGTCTCATCTCTCCTTTTGCCTATGTTATGATCAGTCTGTTGAACTGAAAAATAATGGAGCTCTCGAAACACCGAAGTTACAGCTAATTCTAGAATTACAAGCATCCAAAATTTGAACAGATCCAAATTTACTTATGTTGTCTTACTTTCTCCATAAGGTCTTAAAACAGTTTGTGACTGGCTGTATCAATAGAACTTTTATACATTTGACTGCCTTCAGCCATAGCAGCATCTCCCAAGGCTTTAAGTTATCTAACTTCTGACCTTGACCTTTAGCTAGCCTTCTGCTCTTTGGCCTGCTGTAGATCATCTGTGGCTGTAACCCAGGAAAGACACCATGGGGTCGTCTGGCCTCTGCTGTTTCATTCTGTAGGCCTCCATTTCCTCTTCATTGGGCTCCTGAGTCTCACATATGCTGCTGTAAGGTCTCTTCCACTCATCAATCTGCATGATCTCTTTGACATGGAGAAGTCGGGTCTCCTCTGCATTCACTGCCTTTTTCCGTTTCTTGTGCTTCCTGTCCTTGTCACTGTGGGAACTGCTCTTCTGGTGTTTCTTCCTCTTCTTTTTCTTCTTCTCCTCTTTTAGTTTTTCCTGGTGCAGCTGCATGAGGGTTTAGTTTTTCCTGGTGCAGCTGCATGAGGGTTTAGTTTTTCCTGGTGCAGCTGCATGAGGGTTTAGTTTTTCCTGGTGCAGCTGCATGAGGGTTTGAGGTCTCATCACAGATTCTTCTCCAGTTGCACCATTTATAATACACTCCTCTGAGTGAACCCTCTCCTTCCCAGTGCCTCCAGTGCAATAGGAATACTTGAAGAATGAGTGGCAACATTTGTATCCTCACTGGCCTTCTTTCCAGTAAGATCCCCAGATGTGCATGTGGTTGTGGATCTTCACGTCTTCCTCATACTTGGAGCAGGCCACAGTCCGCTCCTGGCCTTTCATGACTGTCCCATGCCTGGAGTACTCCACATAGTCTGTCTGGGCCAACAGCAGCTCAGCTGGAGCAGCATCCAAGTGTTCTTGGCCACCATACTTTTCCAGGATGCTTTCATTCTGCTGCTCCTTGAAGTCTTCTTTTTTGACTTTGAAGGACGTATACAGCAGCTCTAGTTTTGTAGGATCTGCCTGGAGATGTACTTCAGTTCCTTTGCCATAGGCTTCCCAAGTGAACAATTGTGTTTGAGCCATTGAACAGGTGTCTCCTGTGTATCTAACACAGTTATCTCCAGCATAACTCACTTCGTCTGGATTCTTTCCTGTATTGACATAAGGATACTCTCTCATTGCTCTAGTTTTTGGATTGTAATAGGCAGAGTTTGGATCTAAATTTCTAAATTTTGCTGTATCTTCTCGAATCCTGAGATTCTGAACAGTAATGTACCTCTTAGAGATGAAATTTTGCCCAGGCATGTCAATATCATCTGCATATTTATCTTCATCCTCCTTTTCACTGTTATGATCCTTTTTCTTCTGAGAATTGGGTTCTTCTTGTCCCCACTGATGTTTTGGAGAATTAGCTTGTCCCATTAATTTTCCAGACGCTAACTCTTCTTTGAGTTTCAGGGTTTTCAAACTTCATTTTGCCAAGTAAAGTTTGTTGTACTCCTCAACGGTTTCCACAGGCTCTTCTGAGCTGTAAGCATTCCGTCAGTCCCTCTTCCCACCATAGTCAAACATCAGCTGAGGCTGGATGTGCTCCTCTGGAGCGATGCTAGTGCCTGTGAAATTAGCTCCAACACGCCTTGGCCTCTTGAAGCAATCTTCATTCTTGTGGGTCATGGCCCCACCATTTTCACATGCCCCTTTGCCGTACTTGGTACTTACAGAATTCTCCTTTACACCTCTCTTGTACCATTCCCTAGAGGAACTGAATTGCTTCTCTTTTTCTGGCTGTTTTCTCTGATGCTTTAAAGTGGGTGTTTTGGATGGATCAATGTACCATGCAACTGAAGAAATGTACTGAGGAATATGAGGGTTGATATCTTTTCCCTCTTCATCAACTTCTGCAGTAGCATTGCCCAGTTTTCTCTGTTCTTCTAGCTCCGTATTTTTCCTCCGGTCTTCTCGGGTCATCTTCTTTGGCTCCTCCAACTCATCTCTTTTGACCCTGACATGGGTGTGGCATTAACTGTGTCAACAGCTGTAGCCAATAGGATGAATTGGCTTCCTCTGTGATCCAACAACTAGGAGGTGAATATAGGATCAGAAGTTGATGGTCATCCTTTGTTTTATCAGGAGTTTAAGACCAACCTATGGCACATACAACCCAGTCTTCACTAGATTGCTGCTGCTGTGTGTAACCACAGTCCATGGATCTGACTTAAATAGTTTTCCAATGTGGCCCCTCCCAGGAACTGCAACTTTTCCCCATCATTCCACCAGACCCCACCCACTAAATGGCCCCACCCAGTCTATAGCTACACCCTTTAGGAGCTTTGTATAATTGAGGCTGACTTACATCATTGAGAAGATATAATCACTGCTGCTTTTGTGAGGACCCAAAACTCGAACGCATCCTTTGCCACACCCTCTTAGTACCCAATCTTGGGGCTTGAACCTAGTTAAAATGTGTCCTTCACTACTTGGAGACCATGTCAGTTAAAAGGTCTCAACTCAGGACTCCAAAGGTCCTCCTATTCCTTCTGATTGCTGCCACCCCTCCCTTTTTCCTTTTCTGAGGCAGGGCTTCTCCATGTAGCCCTGACTGTCCTGGAACAAACTATATTCATCAGGCTGTCCTCAATGGCAAAGATTTGCATGTGCTTTCCTCTTGCTCTGGAATGGGGGATTAAAGTTGTGTGCCACAAGAGCAGGCTCTTTTTATTTCACAGGGTTTCTCCTCATAGCCCTGGCTGGCTCTCTTGGATCTCACTGTATAGACCAGGCTCAACCTCAAAAAGATCTGCTTGCCTCAGCCTCTTTTATGCTGGGATGGAAGGGTATCCCCCTAACAGTTTTGCCACCCCTTGTTGATGGAGTAGGACTAGTTAAGTATTACAACTGTCTGGCTATAACTCATTTCATTCATGTTGCTACCGCCACAAAGCTCCACTTCATGGGCAATCCAGAGCCTCCCTCTGCTCCCCAGGTCAAAGGATGTGCCAAGGACTCATTTCCCCCAAATCCCCTGTATGCAGTCCCTGGGCAGAGGTCTGATGCTGGCTTCTATGCTGTCGATTGCATCCCTTAGCTTGTTTCCCGGGTGTTTTGCCACTTCACACTGCAGTGATTTGTAAGATCATGTGTCCTATTGTTTGTTCTGGAAATCTCTGTGATGGCCCATCTCAGTTTAATGGGTCAACTCCCAGGAAATTTTGTTACCTTCACAGAGGATTAAAATGAACTACAGTAATGAATTATTGCAAAATTAACAATCCAGTGCTTGAGGAGGCAGTGACAGAACTCTTTTCCATCTTTGTGGGAAATCCTTGCATAAATCCCCAATACTAAGTGAAATATAAACAGAAGATAAAGTATATTTATGACATATTTTAGTATAACTAATTCATTAAAAGAAAATCAACCATCCAGGCTGAGGTGGCACATACTTTTCATCCAGGATATGGGAGGTAGATGCAACATAGACCTCAGGGAAATTCCAGGATGGCCATCACTACACAGAGAATTTCACTCTGTTTGTGTTGACATATTTTCATTATGTATGTGTTCTGGTGCACTCATTCTAGCGCCCACATGTGGAGGTAATAGACAAATTGTGTATGTTGCCATTACCTTTCAGTCAGGAAAGCTTGAAAACACCGGTTATGTTCACATTTTCGGTGGGAAATCCTTTCCTATCTAAGTCAGAGGACAGAACTAGACTTGGGTTTTCTTTAGCTCAGGCAGGACACTTACTCTTTGATGCCTTTTGATTAGTAAAAATTTCTGATCCCACTGTCTCACAGACACTGAGTTTGAGGTCCACAGACATTGGGTATGCTTTTACCAATGTCTCCTGCTGCTTCCTTCTGTCACACATTCTGTAGACCAAGCTACACTCAAACTATCAAATATGTCTGACTCTGCGTACAATCTGCTGGGATTAAAGGTGTATCCTAACACTGCCCCATAAATTTTTTAGGACCATGTGTACCATTAACTGTCCTTGAACATTCTTAGTATACGATGGTAACCTGGAGCAGTTTGGATTAACCATGATCACCATGGCCCACCACACAAAGGATTTGATGCTGAGGATGGCCAAGTCTGACTAAGAATTAAACC